>NW_006440820.1:558261-577316 GCF_000325575.1 Pteropus alecto
CATTAGATGTATTTCTAGATATTTTATTCTTTTCATTGCAATTGCAAGAGGAATTCTTTTTTTCCATTTCTTTTTCTGACACTTCGTTGTTAGAGTATAGGAATGCTATGGATTTTTGAACATTGATTTTGTATCCAGAAACTTTGCTGTATTTGCTTATTGTTTCTGATAGTATTCTTGTGGAGTCTTTGGGGTTTTCTATATAGAGAATCATGTCATCCACAAATACTGACGGTTTGACTTCGTTTTCTATTTGGATGCCTTTTATATCTTTCTCTTGTCTGATTTCACTTGCTAGGATCTCCAATGTTATATTGAATGAGAGTGGCGATAGTGGACAGCCTTGCCTTGTTTCTGATCTTAGAGGGAAGATTTTCAGTTTTTCCTCATTAAGTATAATGTTGGTGAGGGTTGGTCATATATGATCTTTATTATGTTAAGATACTTTCCTTCTATACAGATTGTGTTAAGTATTTTGATCATAAATGAATGCTGTATCTGTCAAAGGTTTTTTCTCATCTATTGATATCATCATATGATTCTTATTTTTTAATTTGTTTATGTGGTGGATCACATTAATCAATTTGTGTATGTTGAACCATCCCTGCGCCTCTGGGGTTAAGCCTAATTGATCATGGTGCATAATCTTTTTAATATGTTCCTGTATTCGGTTTGCTAGTATCTTATTTAGTATTTTTGCATCTGTGTTAATGAGAGATATTGATCTTAGTCGTGTTTGTGTGGGTGTGTGGGTGTGTGTGTGTGTGTCTGTGTGTGTGTGTTATCTTTACCAGATTTTGGTATCAGGGTAATACTGGCCTCATAAAATGACAGGGGAAGTATTGCCTCCTCTTCAATTTTTGGAAGAGTTTGAGGAGAATAGGTATTAAATCTTCTTTGAATGTTTAGTAGAATTCACTGCTGAAGCCATGCGGTCCTGGAGTTTACTATCTGTCTATTTAGATTTTCCAGTCCTTCTTGATTCAGTCTAGGAGGTTGTATCTTTCTAAGTACCGGTCCATTTCTTCTAGGTTATTAAATTTGGTGTTATATACTTTTTCAAAGTATTCTTGTATGAACTTTTGTATTTCGGCAATGTCAGTCATAATTTCCCCTCTTTCATCCTTGATTTTGTTTGTGTATTTCCTCTCTTTTCTTTAGTGAGTCTATCCAGGGGTTCGTCAATTTTATTAACCTTCTCAAAGAACCAGTTCTTTGTTGCATTTATTTTTTCTATTTTTTGTTTGTTTTTAATTTTATTTATTTCTGCTCTAATTTCGATTATTTCTTTCCTTCTGCTGACTTTAGGCTTCATTTGTTCTTCCTTTTCTGGTTGTTAAGATGAAGCGTTAGGTTGTTTATTTGAGCACATTCCTGTTTTTGGAGATAGGCCTGTAATGATATGAACTTTCCTCTTTTGACTGCTTTAGCCATGTCCCACAAGTTTTGATATGTTATACTATCATTATCATTCATTTCTATGTATCTCTTGATCTCTCTTTTTATTCTTTCTCTGACCCACTTATTCTTCAGTAGCATGTTGTTTAATCTCCATGTATTTTTGGTTCTTCTTGCTTTCTTTTTGCAGTTGATCTCCAGTTTCAAATCATTATGATCAGCCAGTATGGTTGGTATGATTTCAACCCTTTTATATTTGTTGAGGCTACCTTTGTGTGTCAGTATGTGATCCATCCTTGAGAATGTTCTATGTGCACTAGAGAAGAATATATAAACAGAGATGGAAAGCTCTGTAAATGTCAATTATGTCCAGTTAGTCTAATGTGTCATTTAAGGATGTTATTTCCTTATCGATTTTCTGTTTGGATGATCTGTCCATTTCTAATATTGAGGCATTTAGGTCACCTACTATGATAGTATTTTGGTCTGTTTCTCCCTTTAGTTTTGTTAATAATTGCTTTACATATTTCGGGGCTCCCTTTTTGGGAGCATAGTTATTAATAAATGTTATGTCTTCTCGGTGCATGATTTTTACCTGCTTTTAACACCTTTCCATACCAACTCATGAAAGGTGTTTCTTTTGTCTTCAAAGAAAGTTATACTTTTACTTTCAGCCCCTCTTTGTAGGAAGTTCAAGAAGACAAAGGTGTTAGACACTTGTAGGGATGCTTCTTGTCATATCTTTGTCTCTTTTCTGTTAGTCACCTAAATTCATCCTACCTGATGCTATGCATTTGTACTGCTTTTCACCTGTAATGTGCCTATATATGATTTACTTTATTTCAGCATCCAAATGATCCTATAAATAAGCATTGTTTCCCCTCATCTTACAGATGAGTAAACTGAGGTTCAGAGAATTGAGGAGCCAAAGTGAGGCTTTCCAGCTCTTATACTCAGGGTTCTGCGGGCTACATTACATTGTTCCTTATTCTATGGGCAGAAAGTCAACTTGTGAACTCCCCTATAAACTGCTCCAAAATGTGACAAAGGTTAACTGCCCCTTTGACAGTAGGGACTTCTCTGGACCTCAGGTGCATGTAAGTGTCTGGGAGCCATATGTGGTGCCATATACCAGACTGACTTATTCTCTTCTCTTGGACCCTGAGTCATAGATCTGTAGCTCCTCTGGCCTTCAGTGAACACCTGCCACCTGAGCAACCCCCAGGCCACTCCAGTTAGGTTCACCAGGCTTAAGACTACAGATGGATTGTAATATTGTGTTAAAATATTAAGTCCAGAGGTCTAGGATATGGTTTAGAATTGTTGGCTATATATTCTTTCTGATAAACGATTTATGTAAACTTATTAGTCAAAGTATGATTGATATAAGAGTATCAATTTTATGCCATGATACCCTGCTTGATTTTCAAAAGAAAGAAAAAGTATTTAAGGTAATTCATATAAATCAGAGTAAAAGATGAAAACAAGACAGTTAAGTAAGGACAAGCAAGTGGTAATAGGCCCGTGCTCATGTTAAGAAATTCTGTTTTTGTTGTGGAAATGAGGTAATGCAAGAGGGATTTTTTTTCTCTAAATTACAATTATACATATGTTTTTAAAAGTAGAGAGACTGAAAATGTTTACACATTTTCACTTTGATCTATCAAGTATTCAGTATAAAGATATATTGACATAGCTTGTAAAAAATAGTTTTTATTAACTTCCTTTCTTATTTTCCCCTCCATTTATTTATTTTAGGTCACAGGAAAGCTTAATGACCGAAATTACTCATAAAGCCTTGTACTGTTTAGAAAGCTAAGATCAGCATTAGCCATTTTATCTCAAAGGCTCCTTTCTCTTATAAACTTTCAGGGACAAATCTCTAATTTAGTTTCTAAGAGAACAAAGTTTTTACTCAGTTGAAGTGACAGCCCAGTATATAGCAAAGTTGAATTAATTATTATATATTTTCCTTCTCTCTATTTTTTTCTTCTAAATAATTATGGTAAAATACACATAACAAAATTTGCCATTTTAACCATATTCAAGTGTATAATTCAGCAACATTAAGTACATTCACATTGTTGTGCTACCACCATCCCTCTACAGAACTTTTTTCATCTTCCTTCCATTCATTTTTAATGGGGAGTTGATTACTACAGAAATTATTTTCTAACTATTCAATGAGAAGTAGTCTAGAGTCACCCTTCTGCCTTGAACTGGCCTTCCCTGGCAGCGTAGAAAGGTTAGGTCAGAGAACAAAGGATTTCTCTGACTAAGGTTCCGAAACTTTGCAAAATGGGGCCTCGACCTTTTGCTTAATAGCAAAAGGAACCTCGTGAATGGAATGAAACATTACATAAACAGCTTCCTCAAGAGAAATTGATCTAGCCTCCACAATAACCCAACTCTTGGAGACTTTGACCTTTCAGGTTAGAATGTAGTTGCCAATTTGAGATTAAAATCTCCTCCTTCCTCCCACCCCTTTGCTTTCTACTTCCTTCCTATTTCTCCCTTCTGAAACCCCTACCCCCACCCCAGAGAATGCACCCACTACCCCAACCAAAAGGCTTAATTATTGGTCCTGAATTTTCAGACGAGATCGGGCGCATTCAGGGTGGTATGGCCGTAGAGAAGTCCTGAATTTTTAATTTTTTTCAGAGTAGCCTTCTAATAGATAAAACCTTAAAATCCCTCTAATTTCCAATGACTCTCATACCTGGTCCATTCTGGTAACTTTATGAAGAAAGGAAGTTACATTGTCCCATGAGCACACACTGACCCAGTCAGACAATCTTTTTGGTCATTTCCCTGTCTTACCACTTAACAGGATTGATGCTACTATATAGCCCTTTGTCTCAGGTGTGAACTCCAAGCTTTCTCACTTCTATGTCAAACTCAATGAACAAATACCTTTTGAAAACCTAGCGAACTTCAAAGTTTTAGTAAGTGACAGTTATTCTTACCTTAGAGATGGGAAAAACTGTTTGAATGCAATTATTTGGTTCTAAGTCCTACAGAAGTGAGTGAGAGAGAGACAGACAGACAGACAGATGTAAGAACCTAGTTGATAACTAACCTTAGCAAACACAGAACTTGAAATTCAAAAGAGATACCTTGTATTTGAGCAGTTCAGTAGTTTCCATAGCATTTTATTTATTTGTTTGTTTGTTTGTCTGTTTATTTAGAGTTGTTTATTGCTTAGTGTTTGGGTTTAAAGCAACCAGAAGAAAATTTTAGGTGGAATCCCAGAAAATTTGAATGTTAATTATAGTTAAATGTAACAAACACTTTCATCCTGAAAGCTGTGAAACTGAGTCCTTTTAATTTAAATGACTTTTCTCATGTCAGACTTTTCAGAGAATTACTGAACTACTAGTCCATTTCCTATTGTTCCTATCACTCTCATGTAATTTGTCAGGCTCAAATGATACACAGTGAACCTTAGCTGAGATTTAATTTTGTGTATTTACCGAACTACCCAGTGGCCTAGTTTCCACTGCCATATCCAGCAGATAAATGTCTCTGAAAAGGCATAAGACTTCAGAGACAATGAGAAGAAATCACTATTGGCTCACAATTGCTGACCAGCAGTGAGTGATAAAGGTAGTCCTGGGACAGATAGTCCTGGGACAGACAGGTGAAGTTGCCAATCTACATAATTATTTGGGTATCCACCAAAGAAGTCCTGAGTATCTGTGACTTTTCCCAATTTGTAGATTTTTTAAAAAAAATACTTTCCTGATATACAAATTTTGGGAAGATGATGCTAAGAATCTCATGGCTCCTAGTTCACCCTTCCTCCCACTGCAAACCCTCATCATATCTTCACCATCATAATCACACAACCCATTGCTGAGGTAAATCCATCCAGTAGAAGAGCCTGGCTATATCTGCCTAGTAACTGGGATACATAAGGTAAATACACTCAGTCAACAGCCTATTTGGCAAGAAGCTCTGCTTTGCCCTTGATACTCTTGACCTATTGTGACATACTTTCTGTACTGCCCAGTTCAAGGGGCAGAGGCCCAGGCCCAAGACTTGGCACAGAGTACTTGCAATTTTAGTTAGATGTGCAAATGATTTCGTTTTATTTCTCCTTTTTGATTCAGTATTGTGGGATGATGTATCCTCTGGCCCAGGAGAAGGCCACATGAAAATATATTCCCACTTGTAGCATTTGGAAAATAAAGCTGGTTATTGCAGCTCCTTTTTCTAGCCCATGTTTTCCCATGTTCTCTCAGGCCCTGCCAGTGCCAGCCAGAATACAAAGAAAGAATACCTAAGGGAATATTTTCTAAGCAATGTTAATCCCAAAACTTTTTTGCCAAAGAGAGGGTTTATTTGTCAGATAAATTTTGGAAGTGCTCCATATTCTTTGAGAGCCAAGATATCCATTAGTAAATTAGGAGTCCTATGAGGACTGGCAATATAGAAAAAAACTGTCTAACTATAAGCCAAGATTTCCCAGATTTATGACCATGGAACCCATTTTCATACAGCATCCATAAAGATCAGAGTGAGAAATGCTAACACAGGAAATGTTTTTAGAGAACTATGTTGCCTAAGAGACTGAGTCTTCCATCTTTTTCTTTTCCCTTCAGCATCTTACACATAGTGAATTATAGTAAATTCGATAGTAATATTAATTATGACTATTTTAGAAAAGGTATGTATGTGGAATTGATATTAAAATTAGTCTTAAATTGTCATTCATTAGAAGGTCTTGTCTGAGTTGAAAAAAGAGGGAGTCATTTGCATAGAAAATGACTGGACCCTTTCTGGGGCCTAGAAGAGCCAAATGTGGTACAAGATGAGCTATAAAAGCAAGAATTCCATTCCCCCTCTTATTTCTTCATTTAACGAGTATTTCTTGGAACCATTCTACTTACAAGTCAATGTGGGTGATAAAAACACGTGTGAGGCATAGTCTTTCTTCTTAGGTGTGTTGAGACTACTCAGGAAAGTAAGGCATGTACATAAATCAGTTTAATACAGTGTAGAAAATGGCCAGGTGCCATGGACCACTATCTTGGGCCTTGAGGGTAAGCAACGGTGTTTGCAAACTACAAGATGAATGCTGCTTCATTTTTGCTCTCTAAATCTCATGTAAGAATCTCTCTTGTGACCTATCCTTACTAGAAATATATATGAAAAAATTCTGGGAAATTCAGTTTAGCCTGAACAAGTTGAAACATTACAAAGCCACCACACCATCTCTTTCCATTGCCATTTGCTCAATAGGCCCACATGCAAAGTGTCATGGCAGCAAAGATGAGCTCAACAATATCCACTCATCAAACCTGATTTGATTTTGGCCATCATTAGTTATTAGGGAAACGCAAGTCAAAACTACAATGAGATACTGCTTTATATCTACCAGGATGGATAGAATAAAAAAGACAGACAATAACAAGTGTTGGCAAGGATATGGAGATATTGGAACCCTCATACATTGCTGGTGGGAATGTAAGATGATTCAGCTGCTTTGAAAAATAGTTTGGCAGTTCTTCAAAATGGGGCGGGGGAGAATGGAGAATGACTATTAATGATAAGGATTTCTTCTTGGGGTGATGAAAATGTTCTACAATTAGATGTGGTGATGTTTGCATGACTCAATATACCAAAAACCATTGAACTGTACACTTTTAATGGATGGATTATAGATAATGTCAATTATATCTTAATGTTGTTAAAGAAAAGCGGCCACTTGTCCTCAGTGTAACATTTTTGTCTTTTTTTTTATCTGCTTATTTCTCCTGAGTTAATGGCATTCCAGCGGGATAGATTTTTTTCATGTCGATTATGATGGCTTTTTCTAGGTAGAGTAGAACTCTGTATATCTGAAGAGAGCTTGACTACCTGCATTTTGAAAGAGGAAAAAAAATGATTTCTTTAACAACTAACGTAACACAATACTGCCATCCTACTGGATGGATCACTTTTTAGATGATTTCTTCATTTAAAGCATTATTATGAATTATAGAAAAGAAACAACCAAAATATTTCTCTTAGAGGCTTGTCACAAAACAGTGGGACTAAAAGGGTGCCAGGGAATTCATATGGGTTGTGCAGACATGTTCCTAAACAAATCCAAAACATGTCTGTTTATTTTCAAGATGGTTAAAGAAAAATATTTGGCAGCTTTCCTCAGTGGCCTGTGATATTCTTTAATAACACTCATTTCCTTTTGTTTAACTATAATGTAAAAATAGAGAGATGAAACTCTCTAGCATGCCAATCAGTAAATGCTACTTGCTTACTATAAACTTGGCTTATCTTATACAACCAACAATAAAGAATGATGTGGGAGCCATAAACTATTATCATCTGGCAATAGTCTCTCATTATTATGAACACTGGTAGACTGAAGATGTGGTTTCTCAAAGGGACTTAAGTATTTTGGGCACAATTCCAGGGACATTGAGTTCTGCTTAACACTAACAATTTCTGCTGTGTCAAAGACATTATCGTTTAAAGATTAAAGGCCACTTTGCAAGGGTAGGAAGGTTTCAGAGTATAGGTACAAGATGAATTTGACCTTTACTCAAGGTTTTTTTCCTTTGATATATATTTTTTTTGGTCCTTGGGTAGTTTTATTTACTAGCCAGCAAGTAAAGGAGATGGGATTCACATCCAAAGCTGTCTCAGGGAAGGGAGGCTTAGCCATTGCTTATATTCACAATTTAACTATGTGTTAACTTCTTCATTGCATTTGGCTAAACTTATTTGGTTACTGTTCAAGCTTATCTGGTTACAGCTGCATCTGTAAAACACTGCTACATTTTGGCATCTCGCAAGAATGATATTTAATAAAAACAACCCAGACCTTGGTACTTTTGTCCTAACACCAAGGCTGCCTGGCGCCCTTCCCTAGGACAGCGGGAAACAAAGGCCTTCTTCCTTGCTTGGCCCTCAGGCCACAGCTGCCCCCAGGGATTCCAGGGAGGTGGGACACATCTCTCTGCACATCAGGATTCCTTGGCTGGATGATCCCATTAACAGCACACTGCTGGGTGTCCATTTTGGGACAGAGGAGGCAGCTCCTACACCAAGGCCAGTCACCTTTGGGAGGCCTAGTGCCAAAGCAGCCTTTTGAAATGGAGAGGTCATGGCCCATGAGCCAGGACACAGTGGGTGGGGAGACCAAGAGTCCTCTGGCAGATAGTCCTGGGTGTGGCAGAGGCCAAAGGTGGGTGGAGCGTGTAGGGTGAGAGGGTGGGGTTGTGCCTCTCAGAGCTTTGTCCTTGAGTGGGTCTTGGGGAGAAAGGCTTCAAAACAGACCCCAGAGCATGGCCAGGAGTTTGGGAGCCAGGGCCAGGGTCCTCGAAGGGGCGAGGCCCGCATCGTTACAGAGGTAGTACTGGCAGCAGGAGGTGGTGGACACGTGCTTGGAGTAGCCATCATACACGGTCTCAAAGCAGCTGGGCACGCAGGACTTGCTCACCTTCATCTTAGTTGGGGTATAGTAAGTATGTGTGGTCATGCAGTAGGTGACCATGGCCGGGTAGTGCATGGGGTTGAAGCAATTCTCCCTGTTGTAGGTGCATACATGGAAGTCCAGAGCCTGGGCCAGAGGCAGGGCCACCAGAAACAAGGCAAGCAAGGGCACCATGGCTGGAGGCAAGAGGGCAGAGTGGGGGTGGGGAGGTGAACAGCAGCTGGTCCTTGATTCGACTCAGGCTGGGTACTGCGGCAGGGCACAGAGGTGGCTGCACAACTCCCTGCTCTCTGGAGCTCCTGGTCTAGTGGCACTGCAGCCCTGCGGCTGCTCTCAGGCCCTCCTCTTGGTCTCACAGTGCATCTTTCCTTGCGCAGGGCTGAGACTGCACCACCCTGGCTGCCCCCCTGCCTCTGCTGCAGAGAGGCCTGCTTTGATTTTTAAAGAGCAGTAGCATTTGGAAGTATTCCCAGAGTTCCCGCCTCACTCTCTTAGGTGTTAAAGGCATTTCTGTTGTGGTTTATGACTGAGACATTGCTGATGCCTTTGTGAGAAAACTACTGGATTACAATTAAGAGACTGAGAAGGATTGGTTAGCAGGCAGTTCTCAGCCAAGAGACATCTCCAGGCCTTTCCACTGCACTTTTTTGAGGATTCACACACACAAAAAGCAGTCTCAAGTTTTCTAGTTTGGAAGCAAGCCATGGAGGAAATAAGCCTTCTAGGGGCTTATGAGAGAAGAAAAGGTGGCATGTAGGTGCCTATTCCTATTTATATGCATTTCTTGAGCAGATTTAGGTTTTCTGTGGAATAAGAGCAGAGAAGCCGGAAAATGCTACGAGTGAAACTGATTAATGAAATCACTTTATCAACTTGTTGCATCTGTCAACAGGATAAAAAAACAAAATGTTTGGTAGGCTTTTATGATCTTTTTAGAATATTCCATGGCTCTAATTCCTAAAAAGGTTGCCAGGCTAGACTCTCCTCTCTCGCTGAACTCTTCACTTCTCCTGCCACCTCCATTTATCAAGGCTCGATCATGGAGTCTTTAGGACTTTCTGTGAAATCATACTGTGGTTGGTATTGTCCTGAGAAGAACTTCATTAGGAATGTGGAACATGTTGTGTTGAATTATATTCATAATACTTTTCTTAATGCCCCCAGACAATTGAGCATATTTAATTTTTTAAAATATTTTTAAAGCAAAGATCAGTTTTGTATGAGACTACTACTTGAGTATAAACACATCTTATAAAGGAAAATGTAGATTTCTCCCAATTTCAATTAAGGAAAGAATTATAACAAGAATCAGCTGTTCTGAAGGCTGCCTGTGAGCTGTTACTTAACCTTAGTCTCTCCCCTTTCCATAGTTATTTTTTGTGTTCTGGGTAAAATGGCTCTGCCCATTTCTCTCAGAATGTGTTTCAGCATTTTCCAAAGTTGACTCTGTTTCCTCAGCAGTGGTCTTATACCACAGAGCATTTTAGTCTCCATTTTACTCCTTAGAAACATAAAAGATGTGAGCAGAAGGTTTATAAGTTTTACATTAAAAAGTTCTCTTTTAGTTGAAAAGTTTAAGATGTCTTTAGAACAAGCCTATCTCAACTTTCCATCAACCATATGAGAGGCCAGAAAACTTAATGTGTATGAGCAAAGGTTTTAGGAGCAGGAAATTTCTGTTCTACTATTGTCTAGCTAATATCCCTGGGCTTTAGTTTCCTCATTTATAAAATGTAAATATTAATAGTGCATGCCTCCCAGAGTTGGGGTAAGCAGTACATGAGATAACGCATATGAAGAGCTTAGGCCAGTGCCGGGCATGGAGAAAGACCTTAATAAGTGATGGGATTGTGCTGATGGTGGTGATAATGATGATAAAGGATTTGGTGTCTCAAAAAGTTGTATTATAGTATTACGACATGGCAATTTCACATAAGAAATCAGATGACATAATCTGCAAAGGTTATTTGAATTTGCTACTGTGGAAGGAAAAATTACTTCTTTGTCACATGATGCTGCCATATATTTTTACTCAGAGTGTGTCTGCACATGCTTGCAAGTGTGCACACATGAATGCAAATGCTGTTATATCTTATGTCTCTGCCTTGATGGTTAGGAGTTTTGCTTTAGCCATTTTTAAAAATCCAACACAGCTCTTAACATCATGTAGTGCACACAGTAAGCTTTCTACAAATATCAAATATGTTTTTATTTGATAAAAAATCAAAATTTCATGCAAAATTATATTAGTAGACAATATTGCAACTTTATGAAGATTTATGAGATGTTTTATTTTTAAATAAATTAAATTAGGAAATAAGGCCTTAGAAACTAACTAGAACTGATATCTTTTTCATAAGAATTCACTCTCCCCTCACCCTTGGATGGGAGCCTGGAGAACCACATTTTGAGAGTGGGCAGAGACCAGGGGAGCTCTGGCAAGTTAGGGGCAGGAACCACATCCATGGTTTTTATAACAGGAAGCATCTGCTCAGCATGCTGTCACAGGAAAGGAGAACCCAGACTCAACCTTCTTCTGTCTTTGGGTGACCTATTTAGGGGTCAGAGTCTTCTGAGTATGTGGTTGGCCATGCTCAGATCACAGGCTCACAGTCTGGCTGCACCAGGAGCCAGAGCGGGGAGAAAGAATCTAGCCCCATCACCTGCTGTAATGGGAGGTGGTAAAAACACATCTAACCCCAGAGGAGGAGAGGTAGTTTTTCAAGAAGAAACCAGGGTACTACTAGGAAAGGGGAACAAATGCTGGGCAATCAAAAATGGCAAATGCCAATTATCCACTTTTTTAATATTTTGATTCTTGACTTTTTAGGCATCGCGTGTCATCTAGCTAGTCTGTATTTAGCCTGTGTGAACTTTAAAACACAGCCTGAAGTATTCTGCTTTGTTATTTCTGTCTTCTATGTGGGCCAAGTCATCGTCCTATTCTCATCTGAGTAAGAACATCCTTCAAAGAGATTAGATAGGAAGTCAGGATTTGAGAGTATTGTGGCATCAGTATTAGATACTAGGATGAGCTACCTTTATATATTTATTTTTTGATTAATTAATTAATTAATTTTTATGGTCACATTGGGTCTATATAAGTTGAAATAAGTTAAAATCTATTATGTTCTATAAATTAAAAACAGGTAACAGACACCAGAGAAATTTTGCCAATTTTATTGAAATTTGGGGCCTGTATAGGTAAAATACATTGATTTTCCATCAAAGGTGATGCTTTTAACACAGTAGGGGATCCTGTTACTTTGAAAATGGCTCTTCTCTTGTTTGGTTTGGGGTTTTTAGATGTTATTTGGGGATTTTAGAATGCCATCCAAATTTAAGGAATTATCCTTTGGTTTTATGTTATAGGGGAGAACTTACCCATTTAGGGGTGCCTTCCCTCCAGTATGGAACCCCATTGCATATCTGGATTACAACAATCTGTGGCGGACAATGGATAACATGGGAAAGGAGGTAAAATGTGTGTTTGAACATGATCTGTTTCTGAAATAACAATAGCAACTGTTTAATATCCTTCCACCATACAGGGAACATTGCTGTGAACAATGATGCATATCATTTTCAAGGCACCCAACAACTCTGCCAAGTTGGAAGTAATTCCACTTTACGAATGAGGAAAATGAGTGCCAAGGGGTTATGTAATTTCTCCAAGACCACACAGCAAAGAAACTAGGATTCAAACTCACATCTCTCCAATACTAATGCCTATGTGCTTTCCAGTCTATGCCACTGAGAATTTATGTGATGTATTTTTGCCAGGCATCCTACTTATAGCTGTCTTACCTATATGTGACACCACTTTAGTAATAAAGGAGAGAAAGATTTGTTTCCCCAAAGTTTTTTTTCTTAGTCTGAGGCTCTGTAACATCACACTCTCAAACCTAAATTGGGGACTCAGAATGGGTGTTAGATTTCAGTAATAATAATAATGATCATCATCATCAAAATTTATTAATTTATATGTCCATGCTACATATTAATTTATTGCATATTTATACATACACTTATACATTGTTGCTATTATTATTATTACAGCATTAAGGCATAGAATCCAAAGAGCTATTCATCCCAACCTCTCCACTATCTATACATTGCCAATCACACTTTCCATCATAGACAGAGAGACCTGTTTTCGGAGGTTCTTCTTAGGGCATCTTGGCAGGGCAGTGGACAGTAACCATCACACTGGATATGGGACCTTCTTTCTCTGCAGATTCCAGCTGATGCACCATGGGATGCCCCTCATGCGGAAGAATGGGACCGGATGACAATGAAAGATCTCATCGATAAAATCTGCTGGACAAAGTAATCTTGACTATTTAAAATATACTTTTTATATTCCCTTTTGATCCTTTCTATCCTATTTTGAACTGTAACATTTTTCTTTATAAGTTATAGAAAAATGTTAAGAGGAAACCTAATGATCTTTTAGTCAGTAGCACCTTTGAAGGCACTTTAGAGATTTCAGAGCAAGTTTGAGCATAAAATGAATTTGAAACATAAAAAGAAAAGTAGGTGAATAGAGAAGAACTTTTTTAATGAAAGAGTTATATGATTTGCAAT
Organism: Pteropus alecto; assembly: GCF_000325575.1. Lineage (NCBI taxonomy): Eukaryota > Metazoa > Chordata > Mammalia > Chiroptera > Pteropodidae > Pteropus > Pteropus alecto. Next base: position 571,688 of record NW_006440820.1, read on the forward strand.
AAAACAAGTAATTGTGTTTTCAGATTACATAGAGGTCAGCTACAGAAGCAATTTGAAAGATACTAAAGTAATTCCAAATAGATATAAAAATATGAAACTAGAAGTACACTAGTCTATTTTAACAAAAATATAAAGTATATGTCTTCAATAAGAATATGTGTTAGTAGCTGAGTTACTTACAGATCATTCAGTCATCATTTTAGGGCTGGCATGTGAAGGCACTGTACCAAACACTGAGGAATGGTGGTGAATTTGTTAAACGGGCCCCTACCCTCATGGAGTTTATATTCTTTTAATAGGAGCATAGCATTATAAACAAAATTACATAATGCTAGGAGAGTGACTGTAACAGTGAACCTGAACTAAATAAAGGAGATATTCTTTGATGAATCAGTCTTTAAACATAAACCAAAAAGTTGAAGGGTCAACTAAAAATAAGCCACAGAGGATGGGAGGAGGCAAAGAAGGTTGGAAGGTATAAAGGCATGGTGTTTTCTAGGAATGCCCCATAGTGGGTAAGGACACAGGAAATATGGATGGGGTAAAAAAAACAGTATGTTCTCGGAATGAGCCACAGTGGATGGTGGGAGACATGAAAGATGGATGGTGTGTGTGGATGGTATCTTCCAAGAATGAGCCAGTTGTTGGAGACAGGAAGAGTAGATGGTGTGAAGGAATGGTATCTTCTAGGAATGAACCTTAGTGTATATAAGGAAACAGGAAAGATGGATAATATGGTGAGATGGTATATTCCCACTCAATAGAGGAAGACATGAAAGGTGGATAGTGTGGGGTAATGGTATCTTACAAGAATGAGCCACAGTGGATGGGTGAAGACAGGAATGATGGATGGTGTAGGGGGATGGTGTCTTCCAGGAATGAGTCATAGTGGATGGAGTGGGGGCGAGAACAAGAGAGATGGATGATGTGAGCAGATGGTATCTTCCAAGAATGAGTCACAGTGGATGGGGAAAAAGCAGGAAGGCTGGATGGTGTCAGGGGTGATATTGGTATCCTCCAGAATTAATCCACAGTGGATGGGGAAAGAGGAAGGCTATAGTGGTTGGTATAGGGGATGGTATCTTCCAGAAATGAGCCACAGTGGATGGGGAGGTACAAAAATAGAGTTTATATGAGGTGATGGTATAATCCATGAATGTACTACAGTGACTGTAAGGGTAGACAAGAAAGATAGATGATGTGAGGGATGGTTTCTTCCAGGAATGAGCCACAGTGGTTAAGGAGAGATATAAGAGATTGAATATGTGTTTAGATGGTATTTGCAGCAATGAGCCACAGAGGATGGGGCAAGACAGAACCAATGGATGGTGTGGGAGAATGTTATCTTCTAGTAATGAGCCAGTTGCTATGTAGACAAGAAAAGTGGAGGATGGATGGTACTTTTCAAAAATTATATACAGTGGATTGGTGCAGACCTGAAGGATGAATGGTATGAAGGGTGGTATATTCCAAGAATGAGCCACAGTGAATGATGGAAGTTATGAAAAGCGGGTGTTTAGAGAAGTTATTTTCCAGGTAAAGAGAACAGGGAACGGCTTTTATAAAGGTCCTTTTGCCATGAAGACCATTGAAGTATTTTAAGCAGAGTGGCTTTGTGTTTTTTGTTTTGTTTTGTTTTGAGTTTGGGGCTCTTAAAAGACTTCATTGGCTATAATGTAGAGAAGCATCAAGAAGGAGCTATAAGATTACTAGATAGGGATGACCATGAAGAGCTACCATTGTTGTAACCTAAGTGATGGGCAGTGGTAGCCTGGACCAGAGTGAGGACAGTGGAGGTGGAGAGTAGAGAATGGTTATTCAAGTAAATGGGAGCAAATATTCTTAACTATCCCTAAGAAGCATATTGACCTTTTGGACTATACTGGGATTAGCATATTTGGAGCTAACCTATCATTTCCTAAAAGCAAAGAAAAAGATTATTTTCCCCAAGAGTTAAAATATGCATTCCTTCAGAAATTGAGTTCATGAGTTTTTTTTTTTTTTCAAAAGCCATAAAAATGTTTTCTAACCATACTAAATTGTGTTTTAAAAACATGATATCCTGTGAAGCATATATGTATTTACCTCTGGCATCTGCTCTTGTTCCGTGACCAGCACTGCTAAGCAGTTTGCATCTCTCTTTGTGAACATCAATGTGACCTCTGAGGCCCACGAGGTGTCTGCCTTATGGTTCTTGTGGTATGTGAAGCAGTGCGGTGGCACCACTCGGATATTCTCGATTACCAATGGGGGCCAGGTATGGAGTGTCCATTCTCAGATATAATAAAATTTGTGATTTTTGCCCTCAGCCAGATCAGCATCTTAATAACTGCTTTCATATTTTGAAACATGAATGGTTACCAGCTTAAAATAATCTCAAAAAACTTTTCTGAAAACAAAATTTCTCATTTCCTTTTCTCATTCCTAAAAATAAGTTCACAGCTAAAGAATGTTTCATTTTGAATTAATTAGATTTCAGAAATTTGGTTCTTTCCTTTTGGTGGTAAGTAAAATTATGTAGGAGGAACTAAATTACTGAAATAACTAATTTCCAAAAATTTCTAGTACAGTTGTCCCCACCCTTTATTCATGGATTCTCTTTCAGCTGTTTCAATTACTTGTGATCAGTTGCATTCAGAAATATTAAATGGAAAACTCCAGAAATAACTAATTCATAAGTTTAAATTGTGCACTCTTCTGAGAAGTGAGATGAAATCTCATGCCCTCCTACTCTGTCCCACCTGGGACATGAATCATCCCTTTGCCCAGTGTATCCATGCTATAGATGTTCTCTATCCATTAGTCAGTAGCCATCTCAATTATCAGATTGACTGTCACAGTATCACAGTGCTTGGATTCAAGTAACCCTTATTTTACTTCATAATGGCTCCAAAGTGGAAGAAGAGTAATGATGCTGGCAATTCAGATATGCCAAATAAATGCTGTAAAGTGTATGTATGTGTAGGAAAAAAAGGTATATATATGGTTCAGTACTGTCCTCAGTTTTAGGCACCCACTGGGGGTCTTGGAACATATCTCCATCAGATAAGGGGGTGATTACTGTACTTGTAAAATTATTGTACTTAGTCATCTCTGTTCCAGATATAAGGCTTATTTGTCCCATTCTATATCTCAATTATTTCGTTAACTGTTATAGAATGGAAGTGACTGTTCTTCCTATTCACATAGTGATTTATGGCTACTCTTTCAATAGTAAATTCTACATTTTGGATTCTAAATTTTTGCTGTGAACTAGTATTTGCCTGGTTCCATACCACTGGTAAATCTCCAGAACTCCCCAAGATGTCTTTGTGGCCCCAAGAGTTATTGCCCATTTGATCCTTAGCTTTAGCAAATGTAGGACAATTGTATTTTTTCTTTTCTTATAGGCAGAAATGACACATTATTCCTTTTTACCTGTATTTTACTTTCTGAAGTATATTGCCTCATATTTTGTATTTATATCCCTCATTCATAGGAGCCAAGAAGATACTTCTAGCCAAAACCTACATGAACTTTTGGAAAGAACAGTTCAGATTATGAATTTCAAACAATTACCACAATATCTTTATAAAGAACTTAGATTTATCTGTTAATAATTTAATTCAACCAATACTAGACATGGGGAGGTAGACAGTGAATAAGATGGAAATAGTCCATGGTCTCTCCACTACACTAAAATTCAAAGTAAGTCTTGGAAAACAGGGGTCAAATTATAAATTAAATAGTCCCAGTTTCTTGAGGAGTGACAGACCATGAATGTAGGTCTGAAATACTATGAGAATATTTTTATAAAGAATTTTGGTGGTATCATTAGAACAAAAATCAGTTATAAAAGCATAAAAATGACTGCATGGCTGCTCATGCAAGCTTTTCTGGCGGAGCATGATTGAAGTACATAATTGTCAAATATTGGGCTGTGCCTCAATGCCTATGTGTATTTCTAACTATTCAGAGAATCTTCTATAACAGGCTAAATATATTTCCCTGGTTCTTATAAAAGACATTGTATTAAGAACTTAACTTCTTAAACTGGAACTATTTCCATGGTTAATACAGCAGATCACAGTGGGACTCATGGTCTTATAGGGCTGCTCAAGGGAATTATTTAACAACATCTAGAGGAATAGACAGGTGCTTAGCGTTTATCCTTTTCCCCTTGCATTGAAACTTTTAGATATTTTTTCAAAAATTAATTCAATATCTGAGATTTAGATTCTTAGAACATCATTTGGTGATGATCAGATGATTTCTAATAGCACCCTCAGCCTGTTCTCTTGGAGAACATTTTAATCTGCTTAGAAAACCCTTGGCTTGGGGTTTTGAGAAACCTAGGGGAGTTAGAAAGTGCATCCTTGTTTCAATAAAACTAGAAAAAAATAACTTAAAAAAAAAAAGGAATCACATCTTCTGGGGAAGTACATCACTCTTCGTTTCTCAGGGCTTCCTCCATGCACTGCACTCTTGGGCATTTGAAGCCCACAGATTTTTTGATATTTGCATTCAGTCAAGGGACTACTATTATAAGGGAACATTTCTTCTGATTCTGTGACTTTATAAACTAGTAACAGCTTATCATTGCCAGAAACTGCAGAGCATGATAATCAAGGTCTCTTGGTAGACTGCTTCTGTCCTAATGAGTTCTTCCAACATTTAAGTATGCAGAAGGTAGAGGTATGGCCAGTGATTTTTCTGGAGTTTTTCCAATCAGTGGCAATATGATATTTCTTCTTTGGACTTTTATAATGTTTCTTTTCTTGCCTGATTTCTGTAGGAACGGAAGTTTGTAGGTGGATCTGGTCAAGTGAGTGAACGGATAACGAACCTCCTTGGGGACAAAGTGAGGCTGAGGCATCCTGTCACATTTGTTGACCAGTCAGGTGAAAACATCATCATAGAGACATTGAATCATGAAATATATAAGGTAATTCAATTTAGTCAAAAAGAGCGTATATTAAATAGGCCTTGTATCTTCTGTAGCTTCTAACCAAATATAATCCAAGCAGTGACATAATTAATACCAGCGTGTTTCCAACTCAGTCTTCTAAATTATCAGCCTTGGTTGAATGCCTTGTTGTTGCCTCATTCTGTATGGTGTTACTGCTCAGTGTCATTCAAAACGATAAATATGATGTTTCATGCCCTCTGTAAATACTGTGACTCATGTTTGAAGTGGTATTTTATGTTTGTGTGTTTTAGTGCAGATATGTAATTAGTGCCATCCCTCCAACTTTGACGGCCAAGATCCACTTCAGACCAGAGTTACCGACTGAGAGAAACCAGTTAATCCAGCGTGTTCCAATGGGAGCTATCATTAAGTGCATGATGTATTACAAGGAGGCCTTTTGGAGGAAGAAGGGTAAATTACATTTATTCATGTTTAAATTGTATTAAGTGAAGGAACCATACTTTTTTTTAGGAATGTTATACTAGACAGTGAACAGAAAAAAAGATAAATACTTTCAAATTGGTAGAGAAAGGATCAGAAATCTCAGTAGCCCCTCCTCATAACCCCTTCAACACAAAATGACCCCAAGAGTACTTGCTGGCAATGAAAGGTAAGAAAGAGATCCCATCAGTTTCAGGGCTACCATTATCTTGACTCCTTGCATATGTCCTGCCACTTACT
>NW_006440820.1:577357-582384 GCF_000325575.1 Pteropus alecto
TTGCTTATGAGCTGTGTGGCCTGGTGTGACACTTCACCTCTCTCAGCATCGGTCTCTTTGTGTAAAATGGTAACAATGAGACCTACTATCAGGGTACTGTGAGGATTAAATGAGGCATGGCGTAGGCAGATATGGTGGCTACTGTTGATAAGCCTTCTGCTCATACACAAAGGATTCCTTCTTGCCCTTTCTTCCATGAGTTCATAGATGAGATTCCTTCGTATGTATCCCAGGACTCCAGGACCATCTTACAATTTTAGCCATCCATTGATCATACATGACCTTTATGTAAAGGTCATTTATATGGATCATTTTCCATGTGTCTGGATGAACAGACATCTTGTATAGTCAGTGTGTGTATTTGATAGGAAATAGCTTCTAGGGTTGGGGCAAAGACCAATAGTTTATGCTTTGCCTTTCTCTTAGCAAAATAGTTTTTTATATATGCATAATTTTCCCCTTAAATCTCTGATGAGATCAGTCTCAATTTACTATTGATTTTCTCTTGGTTAAGATTACTGTGGATGTATGATAATCGAAGATGAGGAGGCTCCAATTTCAATAACCCTCGATGACACCAAGCCAGATGGATCGCTGCCCGCTATCATGGGGTAGGTTAGAGCTGGGTGTCTTCATTTTCCAAATTGTGTTGGTGTATTGTTGTGGATGCTGACAAAGCATATTGTTTTGGAATCAAGCTCAAGCAATGATAAATAACCCTACAGAAATATATCATGTTTCCATGTATTAAAATATTAATGTTTTGTTTAGGGCACAAGAGCACTAGGAAGCTTCATTAAAATTGACACCTTGTGCCCATATATTTTTTTCCCCCATAAAGCTTAAATATTGAGGACAGCAAAAGAGGAAGTGAGACAGATGGTATGGTAGACAACCCTGCCTAGAGGCAGAATCTCCACAACCATTGTGGAATGAGAACTATTTTATCTTGTAAAATCTTCTAAAGTTAGGGTTTCTGGGCTTTATCCTTTTCTCCATTCCAAACATCATTGCATAGCAAATGTGAATATGTTAATTGTTACCCTGGGATATAAGATGGATGACCAATTAGATAGTGCAGTTTGAAGCAAAGCCAGGCCTCAAATGGATGGCACTTTTTCCAATAGATCACTTCATGTCTGTCCTTCACCAGCGATGGTCCAGGGTGAGGTTCTGTGTCTGGAAAAGGAGAGTACGTCCCTTCTTCTCACAATCCTGTACACAGCTGCCCTGCCCTTGGGGACTAGCAATCCAGAGAAGAAAGCAGGATTCCAACAAAGGAATTGCTCAGGAGTGCCGCAGCTACCCAGTTGCCATGCCCTTTAGCCCTCTTCAAAGCTATGCAAACAAAAGGGCTATTTATTCTACCACATGGCGACAAAAAAAGCACAGCTTTTATAGCAATCAAGTGACTTTTAGAAACCAGTGGTTTTCCCCTTAACCCCTGAGAGAGTTGAGCTCATACACATTGCATCATTGAAGGGAATTTACAAAATCAAAAGGAGCAGACCTATGATCTAAGGGACTTAGAAAACAGGCTGTGCTGCCAGACTGCGAACAAAACATTTTATAACCACTTCCCTGGCTGTAAAATATAATAAACAGAACCAGCCTCTCTGGGAAAGGCAGGTGCTCACAGCACAATGACCACAGGAACAGTATCCCTCTTCATCTGTAACCCCTCTGGGCAGGAAAGAATACAAATGATTTGTGCAGTTTACCATCACCTTCTATATGCCAAAGGAAAGTAGGAGGTGGTGGTAGAGTTTTTAGCTGGCTCAGTCAAGACCAGTTCAACTGTGGATAGAAGAACATTGGTATTCTCCTTGCCCTGGGAGTTAGATGTTGTAGCATCTGCCCTTCTGGTCTTTCTTCAGCTTTTTAAACAAGGACATGTGTGGCAGAAGCCTTCCAGATGCATATGGGGTTATTTAAGCAGTTTCTAAAAAGTGATATTCTGTCCATTTTTTGCTTTTGGTTTTATATCCCACATATGAGTGAAATCATATGGTTCTCAGGGAAGAGGGGAATATAAAAGGGTAAAAGGGGTCAAATATGTTGTGATGGAGGAGATTTGACTTTGGGTGGTGAACACACAATGCAATATACAGATAATGTATTATAGAATTATACACTTTAAATGTATAAAATTTTATTAACTGGGCTTTAACTAGCTCCTTTTGGAAACTAGAAAGGAACTTGTACTTTAGAACTGTGAAATGTTCCCAACCCAATACCAGTATGTTTAAGTTCCTCAATAAAATTTTATACATTTCAAGTATATAATTCTATAATACATTATCTGTATATTGCATTGTGTGTTCACCCCAATAAATGTAATGAAAAAAATAATAAATTAACAGCTTTAAAAAAGTGATATCCTCATCTGTTTTATCTGGACAATTGTCTCCACTCTGTTCTTGCCTTGAAACTATATTGCCTCCGCCCTGCTCTTTGCTCTGGGCAAGGAAAGCCTTGAAGATAGGGGTATTAATTGCCCAGTGCTGTGTTTATAGTAACTAGCTCCTTTTGGAAACTAGAAAGGAACTTGTACTTTAGAACTGTGAAATGTTCCCAACCCAATACCAGTATGTTTAATTTCCTCAATAAAACACTGAATAAACTTAAAGGATAGTAGTCTATAGTTAGAATTAGATCAAAGAAGTTATTTCATTCTTGACTTGAGATTCAAAAGAAATAGCCAACATTAGCTGCCCTTTAGAAAAGAACTATAAGAAGCACCCAATATCTGAAAAAGTGTTCAGGTAAATCATTTTAATCTTTCATTAGATATTGGCAATTTCCATTGAAATATTGCATCTAAAATTATTGATTCTTTCATAAACCTAAAATTTGACTAAAATCATTACTAGCAAGCCATAATATAAGGTGCTAAATCAAGCAAAATTATGACTGTATCTCATAAAGTTCAATAGTTCAAATTTCCTAAACAGCCACAACTTCCTCTGAAATACTATTCTCTAGATGAACACAAATACATTTTGCATCTTTGTTTCCCAGAATTATCTCGAATAACAGCTCCAAAAGAATTGCCAATCAAATTAAGAAACAGTTTAATTTGGGAGTGAGGGAGAGGACAGAATATCTGTTTTCAGCCCTTGCATTTTCATTCTTGACCTTGTCTTTTTTTGTCTAGAACAAAAGAAATACAATTTTTAAACTATTTTTTTTAAATAGAGAAATAATTTTATTGTCCTTAGCTCATTTGGATTTTTAAAAGCTTTCTAATAGTAAATAGTAGTATCATAACTAAGGACTTCTTGTCACAATTCAATTATTTAAAGTATATATGCTATTAGTAGTACCAGTATAATAAATAGAATCTATTTGATTAAATTCAGATTATAACTGAATTTTACTGAGTTACTAAATTTGGGAACTGTGCTAGTCAGTATCTCATGAAGCTAACTCAGAGATGGAGGTTTGGGTACAGGCGGTTAATTGGGGAGTGCTCTGGAGATCACTACCTATGGATAAGGAAAGGAATCAGGATTAGGCGGAGGGAGAGGTTGGGCTTTAATGTTGTCCCAATAGAGGCCTAAGCAATCCCACAGTGAGCTCTGTAGTTGGATAGTTCTGCATTATCCAACTTGGTACCCTGCACTGAGGCAAGAGGTGGGCCTTTGTACCCACATCACACCTCCCAGCCAGTCATTCTGTGGAGGTGAGAGAGGGACCTTGAATTAGTTCTCTGCTGCAGAGTGTGATTGCTGGGGAAGGGTTCACCTGTGAGCTGAGTGTAATTAGTGCTTGGTCCTGAAGAAGGGATCTGGGTGGCCCACCATGACATACACTTCAGGTACTTATTTATATTTGTTTTTTCAGCTTTTATCAAGTATTTGGCTGAAGGCAACAATCATTATCAGGATAATCATTTAATACAACATTAATTAATCCGATATTTAATTTCTTACTGTATGCCAAGAACTATGCTAAACTTTGGGGGTAAAATATTGAGTAAGAGGTCCCCTGTCATTTAGGAGCCCACAACCTAGCAGGGCTTTTGGACAGAGGCAGACTGAAGGCAGCGTGGTATTTGCTCTAGTTGAGGGAAATAATAGCAGGGTGTGGAAGTTTTCATTAATGCTGAGTAGGTAGAAACAAGAACACTTCAAAAGGAAGAGGCAACTTTTAAGATAAACTGCTGTCACCTAATCATTCAAATGTAACTTCTCTTTCTAGCTTCATACTTGCTCGAAAAGCTGTCCAACTTTCTAAACTCCATGAAGATATAAGGTAAGAATTTACTTGTGAAACATATGTAACAGGTTAGTTTTATATTGTGTATGTTGCACTTACAATATAATAGCATTATGAAAAACACAATAATTCACAATAATAGCCTCAAAATCCCAACAAATCAATATATTTTTAAACATTTTATTTTTTTTATTTCCCCCTTCCCTTTCCCTTCTGGTAACTACTAGTCCATTGTCCATATCCATAAGTCTCTGTTTGTTTGTCCTGTTCATTTGTTGCTTTTAGGTTTATATCTTACATATGTGATATCATGTGATTTTCAACCTTTTCTGTTTGGCTTATTTCCCTTAGTATGATTACTTCAAGGTCCCTCCATGTTATTGCAAATAGCAGTATTTCATCTCTTCTTATGGCTGAGTAATATTTCATTGTATATATGTACCACAGCTTCATTAGCCAATTATCTATTGTAGGATACTTTGGTTGCTTCCATGTTCTGGCCACTGTGAATAATGCTGCTATGAACATTCGTGTGCAAATATCTGTTCAAATATGAGTTTTCTAAACTTTGGGGTAAATACCCAGTAGAGGGATTGTTGGATCATATGGTAAGTCAATTTTTAGTTTTTTGAGGAACCTCCATACTGCTTTCCATAGTGACCGTACCAATTTGCAGTCCCACCAGCAGTGTATGAGGGTTCCTTTTTCTCCACATCCTCTCCAACATTTGTTATTACTTGTCCTCTTGATTATACCTATTCTAACAGGTACAAGATGATATCTCATTGTGGTTTTGATTTGCATTT
>NW_006440820.1:582646-601182 GCF_000325575.1 Pteropus alecto
TTAATAAAAGGCACTTTTTATATCTTTCTCTTGTCTGATTGCACTCACTAGGACCTCTAATGCTATTTTGAACAATAGTGGCAATAGTGGACAGCCTTATATTATTCCTGATCTTAGAGGGAAAGGTTTTAGTTTTTCACCATTAAGTATAATCTTGGCTGAGGATTTGTCAAATATGGCCTTTATTATGTTAAGATACTTTCCTTCTATACCAATTTTGTGAAGTGTTTTGATCATAAATGGATGCTGTATCTTGTTGAAGGCTTGTTCTGCATCTATTAATGTGATCATATGATTCTTAGTTTTTTAATTTGTTTATGCGGTGTATCATATTAATTGATTTGTGTATGTTGAACCATCCCTGTGCCCCTGGGATGAAACTCACTTGATCGTGGTGTATAATCTTTTTAATATTTTGCTGTATTCGGTTTGCTAGTATCTTATTTAGTATTTTTGCATCTGTGTTAATGAGAGATATTGGTCTGTAGTTTTCTTTTGTGTGTGTGTTCTCTTTACCAGGTTTTGGTATCAGGGCAATATTGGCCTCCTGAAATGATTTGGAAAGTATTGCCTTCTCTTTTATTTTTTGGAAGAGTTTGAGGAGAATAGGTATTAAATCTTCTTTGAATGTTTGGTAGAATTCACTGGTTAAACCATTTGGTCCTGGACTTTTACTTTTTGGTAGGTTTTGATAATTGTTTCAATTTCCATACTGCTGATCTGTCTATTTAGATTTTCCACTTCTTCTTGGTTCAGTCTAGGAAGGTTGTATTTTTCTAAGTACTGGTCCATTTCTTCTAGGTTATTGAATTTGGTGTTATATACTTTTTCATAGTATTCTTGTATGATTCTTTGTATTTCTGCAGTGTCTGTCATACTTTCCCCTCTTTCATCCCTGATTTTGTTTATTTGTGTCCTTTCTCTTTTTTCTTTAATGAGTCTAGCCAGGTGTTTGTCAATTTTATTGTTGCATTTATTTGTTGCATTTATTTTTTTCTATTTTTTTTGTTTGTTTTCAATTTCATTTATTTCAGCTCTAATTTTGATTATTTCTTTCCTTCTGCTGACTTTAGGCTTCATTTGTTCTTTCTTTTCTACTTTTTAAAGATGAAGCATTAGGTTGTTTATTTGGGCTTGTTCTTTTTTTTGGAGGTAGGCCAAATCAACTTTTTAAATATATTGCTACTGCCCCCTCAACTCAGTCCTTGTCCATATGTATATATTAATTTAATTTTACATATTTGAATTTATGTTACAGTGGTCAAAAGGTAGGGTTTTTCTGTAAGTTGGATGGAGTAAAATTATAGAAGACATTAGCTGTGAAAAATCTTTAGAGGCCAAGTCCCAATCGTCTTGCCAAGACCATTATCCCCGTTCCAAGGTTCTCTGATGTGTACTTTTTCTGAAAAGCAAATCCATACATATGTGTTTCTTTCATTCTGTTTCAACTTATGTACCATATTAGGGGAATTATCTAGATTATCTAGGACATAGCTCTGATATTCCCTTTCTCAAGAGCTGCCTAGTTTAAAACAATTTTAGGACAATAATTTCTTTCTTTCTTTCTTCTTTATTTCTTTCTATGTTATATTTTTGTTGTTTTGTTTTACCTTGGAGTCATTTGTTCAAATCTTACCTGGAAACAGTCATTTGACTGTTGGGAGACTGCCTCTAGGAATTTCCGGGTTTCCCTTATTTAGAGTAGCCCTAAATCTTTTGTTAGCTTTTGAAGTGGACCAATGCACACACCAATGTATACTTCCTTCTGCATTTAATTAAAAAATTAAGCAGCAAGTCTACTAGCAGGCTTTGCTTTGAGAGTTACTTTGATGACCTTGGAATTCAGGGATAAACTGCAGGTTTCCACATTTGTCCACAGATTTGTTTATTTGAGCTACCATGAGATGTGATGTCAAGAAGGGAACTATTTTAGTGTCCACCTATCAATTAATAGAAGAAGAATTTGGGGTTCAGTGACAGGGAATGCTTTGGCCAAGGCTCCACAGCTACCCTGTGACAAATTCAGGAATACCATCTAATGTATACTTTCTTTCATTATGCCATACTAAACTTGACATTTTCTTTTGGATATCCTGCTTTCCTTCCTTATTAATAGTAAAATAAATACAAGCCTGGATGTAGACACTTGGTTATGATTCCACATGGTGGCTGAAATTCTCAAAAGTTTTTATAAGGCAAAACCCTTAGAACTCTGAATATGTTATTGACTGGAACAACATTTCCCAGAAACAATTACATCAAAATCTCCCATAGAATGTTTGATGTGATACATATATACAATGAAATATTACACAGTAATAAAAAGAATGACATCCTCCCATTTGTGACAACATGGATGGACCTAGAGGGTATTGTGCTAAGAGAAATAAGCCAGAGAAAGATAAATATCATATGGTTTCATATGATCACATTGTAAGATATAAAAATGTCCAACTACTATATTGTACACCTGAAACTAATATAACTAATATATATCAACTATACTTAAATTAAAAAAAAATAATGTTTGGAAAAATATATTTTTCTGAGATCAGTAGATTATAATTTCGTAGGTTAGAGGTGGGGCCTGAGTATTTGTATTTTTTCATACCAAATAAAATCATTTATTTCAATAGCTCAAAGTGCAAATACACCAAGTCAGTTCACAAAGTTTCAAGATACAGCATTAAGTATAATAAAAACTTGATTTTCAAAATTTAAATAGTAAATAGAAATAAAGCTTCATTTAAAAAAAAAATTCAAGAACCTTGAAAACCTTTAGATTAAACTATTTCACTTACATTAATTCAGAATTACCTGAATTTATAGATGCCAGTAGTACATTGGAATCCAAAAGGACTTCTTAGAGAAAGAGAAGCACCCCAAATTGGTCAACTCCAGACAAGAGTGGAAATCCTTGATGTTAGCTATTCCCAGTTTTGCAGCCTCACTCACACTGTATCAATTGATGTCATTAAACACATATTTTGATCTTTAGGCAAATTCTAAAAAAAAAATATTTAAAGTTCAGTATGAGGCCAACATCCACTATTAAGATTTTTTGAAATGGCCACTATATATTTAAAAGATTTAAAGACCAATTTCAACGTCAGGCCTATGGTATAACTGGAGAAAAGACATAGATTAATACTTCTTCCATTATGTAAAACCTTTTCGTAAGATTGGCAACATGGCCTTTAAATTTTTCTTATTTCTACACATAAAGAACTTAGATGGAAAGGAGAAAAAGTTCCTACTGGGAAGATAAAGATTGTTAATTTTTTTTATCACTTAGCAGCTAAGACACATGTTTATTTCTGCTCCCCAAAAGCAATGTTAGCTACTAGTTTTAATTCAGGAAAATGTATATCTTTGGGAAGGTTTACATATTTATTCAGTCTTTTTCTCAACCTACTTCATCTTTTCAGTGTAGGAAATAAGTTGAAAGTCTGCTCCAAAAATTCTATCCCACCATATGAATGTCAAAACATAGTTTCCGATGAAGTTCATGTGGTGAAAATCATGATGCCGAGAACCAGCATAGAAAGGGATGGGATTTAAAGGATTGAGAGGAATATAACCATTGTGGACATCAGTTGTTTCTAGCGAATGAATGATCACCCATGCGCCCCCCCCCAAAAGACTATGCAATCACATAAAAGCATGATTCCAATGAAAAACCCAGTACCAAGAATTAGTGTTTCCAAGAGACGTGTATATTCAGCTTCCGTTCCAAATGTAGCCTGAAACTCATGATGAGTTTTATGAATACACTTATATATTTTTGTTGTGTAAGAAGAGCCTATTTAGGAAATAGTGCCAGGTATCCTTAATTATCTCATAACCAAACCATCCTGTCCAGAGCATATACCATGTTGGCATTCTTTCCCAATCATAAGGAATTGAAATACTCTGTAAAATAATAAGTTCCACAAATCAAAGGAAACTGGATACAAAAGTGATTAAAGAGAAGTACTTTAAGGTATTGCCATTGTTTTTCCCATGTTTCTAGTTTATCCTTTTGAATTTTGTACCTTTTTCATGTAAGGTATAAATTGAAACAAAAATCCAGGTAAACAGAACAAGAAATAAAGGGCTTCATGAACTACTAGAGATCCCCATGTTGCAATCTGGGATATTGTATAATTATCTAACGTATAGTTCCAAGCATTTTTAAATGGTTCTTGCAGAGAATTCTCAGGTAAAAGTGAATCTACATATTCCACAGCCAGGGATACTGAAATAAAGATGCTGACACTCATTTGTTGCCATTTTTCAAATTTCTGCAGACAGTTTTATAATTCTGAATGATCGCATGGAAACTACCTGAGTATTTGTATTTTTTAACAAGCTTTTCAAATAATTATGATGAGCAGCCAGATTTAGAAACCAGTGAATAAATTCAACTACGAGATTTGCACAGTGATCCTTTCGGCCATCATTAAAATAGGTTCTGTTGTTTTTAGAGCTCAACAAATCAGTCAGTTCATTGCTCCAACATCCTTGTCTTACATAACTTTTTCAAAAGTTTTTAATTTTAAAGGAAAGGATGGTTCCTCATGTATTTAATGAACTCATCCTTGACTCATCTAATAATATGAAATAGTATATAATGACATTTCTATTATTACTGGTTTATCATTCATGAATGAAAAGTTAGCTGTACTGTAGGTTAATTGGATTTTAGCTTTCCTTCTGTTTAATAAAGGTTTTATTACATGTTCCAAAAATAAGTTAAGCCTCATTAAGCATTTCAGAATGGTTGTCAATAATTTTGCTTTCTAATTGACTCAAAATGTTCGAATTATTCCTTGTAACATTCATGTTAAGTAGGTAAGAATCAGATATCTACCTCATAGAGTAAGAAAGAGGGTACCATACTAGGCCAAGGATGGATTTTGATTCAATAAATTTTTATTGAGTACTTACTTGCTACAGATGGAATGCTCAGGAGAATTGAGCCTCAGCCCTACCATTAATTAGCTGAGTGGTGCTGAACAAGTCTCTTCAGTGCACTGAGCCTCCATCTCCTCATCTCTGCAATGAGGGGCCTAGGTTAGAGAGAGACAGACAGGCAGATAGTAGTTTTGAAACTTCCAGTTCTGCCTTTCCTTTACAATTATTGATCTGTACTATGAACAGCTCCTTGAAGGGGAACCATTCATTTCCTGTCTGTACTGGAACTTAAATAGGCACGTAATATTGTGTGGCATCACTTCAGGAATGAGCTTTATATGTACATAGGATCTGTAAAACATAAATGTAGGATGTTTTAAAAGACACTGTCATATGTGCTATAGACTTATAAAAGGGATTATTCTAGAATTCTACATATTCCAGGAAAATGACTTAGAATCAATTCCTAAAATCACTGGATTTATTTTAAAATCATTTTCCCCATTTTAATCTCGCATAGATATGGTATTGTGTAGTAAAAGAAGTGAAAATGTAAAAAAGTAGGAAATGCTGTTGAATCTTTAAATCAAATGGCTATATTGAGGCATAGAGTTAATTTGAGAGCAGATTCATAAAGCTATTGATTTTCATTTTTCCTTGATAAATCTGGTTCATTGACAAGAGCCCTGTAACTCACTGTGTTTATCTATATTCATTAGTAATTAATATCTTTAACATTTTTGGTTCTTTTTTTTAATAGGAAGAGGAAAATCTGTGAGCTGTACTCCAAAGTTCTAGAATCTGAAGAAGCTTTACATGTAAGAACCCCCAGTTTTAATACCTAGTAGGTTCTGCTCTATTTGCTCTAAATAATCAAGCAAAGCAGATTCTGGTTTCCTGACAGTCTTATGAAGAGAGTATAAGGGGTATGCTTACTAGAGGTTTAACTTCAGCAATCACAAAAGGACATTAAGAACTATTGTTAGGTGCCAGTAATTTCTGATGTAGTGGTTCCTCGGGCTATTTAAATGTTCAATGGGTAACTGGCAGCCAGTTGTAATCAGAGCATGGAGCTGCAAGTATTATCTCCAGGGAGGATGCAGTCAGTTCCCAGAACTAAGGTCCTGCCCTTCTGTCAATGTCAACTGACGGCTGTGAATTAAAACCCTAGATATGTCATCTTTTGTTAGTGAAGGCACTGTCATATACACTTGACAATATAACAATCTAGATTCTCTGCCCAGGTCAAAGTCATACTAATTTATTTTTCCATCTGTAGATTCACTTCACAGCTCATTAGGAATTTCAGTATTTTCAATCTACCACTGAAAGTAATTATGAGGATGAAATTCTTTCTGAAGATCTTACCAGATACCTGGGGGTTCTTTTAGGGGATTATTTCTGAACTATTCAAATAATACAGAATGTGTTAGGGAAATCAGAGAAGTTTCTCTTATGCCGTTTGAGAAACCTTTTTTATCTTTAATTCTCCCTGCTTTAGCAAGATTCTTATCATTCACTTTTCTAGCTTAGAGAAGTGATTCTGAAAAGAGTCTTTCTTAGACACTATGCCTATCTTCTAGCTCCTCCCTTCCACCATTGTTTTCAGCAGTAATATCTTGGTAGATGGGGAATTAAAATCTGTTATTTAGAAAATCCAGAGATTTGGGCACACCTTTCCAGAACTTGATTGTTGATGGGGTTTCCTGTAGACTGAGGTCTAAAGATTTCAGAATTTGCGTGGAGATGTCCTTTCTTCCAAGTATCAGAATACTTCATCCCTCCCCTAGTGAAGGGGTTGAGAAAGTCAAAGTATATGTGTTTTGTCTCTTGGTTCCTCACAAAAGGCCATTACTTTGTACTGTCATATTTCTCCTTAAGTGTGTTAGAAAAACAGGGCCACCATTTTTTTAAAAATGTAAACTTTTTGTTAAAGTAACATACGCAAGAGCCTTCATTGTTGACTGGCAGCATTTCAGCTTTGTCTTTCCTTTGGAATTTTTCCCCACTGAACAACAGCCAGTGCACTACGAAGAGAAGAACTGGTGCGAAGAGCAGTACTCTGGGGGCTGCTACACTGCCTACTTCCCCCCTGGGATTATGACTCAATATGGAAGGTACTACCTAGACACTATACTGATTAATACAAGATATGCGCCAAACTTAAAAAAATAAGCAAAGTTCAATGGGAATTTTAGAAATAGTAGTCAAAATTCCTATGTCTTATGTCCCAGGTAATCAGTTTGTATATTCTAGATATCTATAGGAAAATAAGTATGTAGGTACATAGAACAATAGCTGTCAGCACATAGAATGATAGCAGAACATGGGTTAAGAATTTCAGTACATATGAGAATTCTGAAAGCTGCAATGTCCTCAAAGGATCCTTCTTGAGGTCAATTAGACATTTAGTCACCTATGACTACCCTAGGCCCCTGGATACCAGTCTACACAAAAGGACATGGGCTAAATACATCTTGCCAACAGAACAGCATCATATATTCTTTAGCAGGGAGGCATCCCTGCTGTATACAGCTAAGGTGTGATAGCCACACAGGGTGGGGGAGTCCACCATGGCTTAAAAGTCCCATGCTCCATAAGAGCCATCATCTCTTGTAAAAGCCTCACAGACATAGTATCCAGGGTCCTTGCAAGGGACATACCCAGTTAGTTATAAGAGGCACCACACTCAACGAAGCCCAAAGTGATAAACTCCTACTAGGTATTTACAATTCATGCCAGTCTTCCCAGCCTAGATGCAACTTACCATTGTGGGGCTGGCGAGGCATTTTTAGCATAAACAGTGTTGCCTGGTAACATAGATGGCATTATACCTTTAATCAGGTTTCCAAGGGGACAAAGCTAGAAAGTTAACTCAAGGTCCCATTTGTCCACAGAGAAGGAAAAAGAATTTGTTAACCCTTTCTTTACATGAGATTTTGTTTGTTTGTTTGTTTTCATTAATTAAATCAAATGCCTTTTGTTAGTGATAATAGGATTGATTAACTGGAGTAGTCCTGAAGTCAAAGTAGAAGTCTGTAAGATGAGACTAGTATCAGGAATACATGAAGCCAAATTTTCCTAAACTAGAAAACTGTGTGACAGTGGATTGAGGTGAAGGCCTTTGGGGTGGAGATGTGCAGCTTTAGAGATTTCATGAAAGTGGCTGTAGATGTGGTAGGAATCGAAGCCAACAAGGTTGGGGGCGGTGAAGTTGCCCATTCAGCGCAGCTTTACCATGGTTCTCTTCGCCAAAACCTCTTTAAAAGAGAAGGCCCATTTCCCTGTCCCTAGCCTGATAAATTTATAGATGCTAACTGCTTTTTAAGGAGACAGACATATAATCTCTCAGGCCTCTTCTTTGCCAGAAATCATTTAATCTCCTTGTCTTCTCACTCACCACTACAGTTCTTCCCGACTCCCTGGGAGTGTCTGAATAGCTGAGGTCTTCCATCAGATGTGATCTCATGAAGAATGCACCCCTTTGAAAAGACAGCGTAGGGAGCAGAATGAACTACAAACAGGAAACATACAGCAAATAAAACTGATTTTGGATTTAATGCATGTCCTTATCTTCCAATTCTGAATGACAAGAAAAAAGTCAGCATCACCTTTAGAAATTGATGATTTGACAGACTGATTCTCTCTGGATTGAAAATTTAGACCCTTGAGTGCAGGCCCAGGAAACAAGGAGGAGGCTTTCACTGTAGCTAGCTTGCATGGGAGTTTTTGAAACAATTTGAGTTACCCTGTCTTCTATGGGGTAAATAGTGGCAGCGAGTGGCCCATTAACACTCAGTGCCTTCTCAGGTAACTCTGTGTGAACTCTCTGTTTCCCTGAAGGGTGATTCGTCAACCAGTAGGCAAGATTTACTTTGCTGGAACAGAGACAGCTACACACTGGAGCGGTTACATGGAGGGAGCAGTAGAAGCAGGAGAACGGGCAGCTAGACAGGTAAGGAAGAAAGCTGAGTCACTCTCCCTCGTGAGTCCAGCAGCGTTTTTGGCATCTGGCCTTTCTAGATCTTGACACTGATAAATCTGTATGTCTACTTCTCTGCCCCCTCACTCCATTCATAGGGCTCAACTATGGCCATCAGGGCCTTGAATCTGTCAAAACTACAAAATCTCATTTCATAATACCATGGACACTTTCTTTCAGGTCTTGAATGCTCTGGGGAGGCTGCCAAAGCAAGACATCTGCATTCAAGAACCCGAATCAGAGGTAAGTTTGGCAGCTTCATCTCAATAGACCAGTAACTATATTAAAACTCTCCTCTTTCATCTTCTACAGCCTCTGATGTAATTATAGGTGCCACTCTCTAGGGCATATCTGTGCACTGACTTTACAGATATGTTTTTCCCCTCCTTGTCAGTTCAAGTATTTTCTGCTAATGATCTATGTTCATTCATCTAGGATGTCCCAGCTTTTGAAATCACGCACACCTTCTGGGAAAGGAACCTGCCTTCCGTGTCAGGCCTGCTGAAGATCGTTGGATTCTCCACATCAGTAACAGCCTTGTGTTTTCTGGCATGCAAGTTTAGGCTGCTAACACGGTCCTGAAGTTTCAGGCTCATGTTTTATGCTTACTCCTTTCCAGTACCATCAGAAGCAAAATGTTGACAAATAATGGCTTTATCGTTAGATCTTCTTACGTACATTGGATGTAACCCCTCAGTTGAGCCTCAGTGTTAAAGTAATCTACAGAGTCCCCTCATTAAAATCAGTAAGATCAAGCTCCATCTTATTTGTCTATGTAGTAGATTAATTTGTGTTGATTGGTAGAATAAAAGAAGCCTTGTGATCAATTTCTTGATTTGAAGTTAAAGTGCTAATCAGAAACAATTTCCGTGCCCTCTTTTTCTTCTCTTTAACATAAAATGCCTGATGATTGCAGAAATGAAGCATTTAACTTACTGTAGAGGTTGAGTAGGTGAAGGCCCAGCCTGTGACCGACCTTTGCTGGCTTTAGGAAATGATGAACTGTAGGTTCAGAGTCCACAGGCTCACAACTTCCTGGGGTGAGCAGCTCCCACTTTGAAAGCAGTGTAGGTAGACCAATAGGGGGACATTTTGTGGGCCGTTGCCTCAAGAATCTCCTGACCACTTCTAATTCCTGTGAAGTTTCTAGACATCTAGTCTTAGCACTACCCTCTTTGTATATTTTCCCTTTTTGCTTCTTAAAGAGGACAGTGTTTACCAAGGCATAATGATTAAATTGACTTACTGTGACTTTTGTGCAGCTCCCCAGGTAATCAGAGTAAACTAGTCCTAGAGTAGGACTGTCCTCAAGAGGCCTCTCTGACTAACTGTGCATGAGGCATCTTCTCTTCCTCCTGGAATATGTCTAAACATCACTTCAGTCATCATCAATGATAACATTCTCTACTTATTTCTGGAAAGCAGTATTTTCCTCTTTTTTCAGGTAGACCCTGGCTGTCTGAAGGCCCCTAGTAGCATATATATTTTCTTTTTTCCTATGACTATGATAGAATTAGGCAGATCTGTTAAACGTCTTCAACGTGGTTACCTTTGAGTAAATATTGGCATAAAAATGTCTCTCAAACAACTGAAATACATATTATAAATTTCTTATTATTATTTGTTGAGACTATCAAATGCAGAAAGGAAATTAGGACCCTATATTATAAATTCACTTGCTTTAGTTACTAAGTTTTATGAAATCATGAAATTGAATGATTTCACATATGAAGACTAAGTTCTCTAAGAAGTAATGTGGGCCCAGAACAGTTCCCACCTCTTGTTTTTTCCATTTTAAAAGTGTCACATTTTTAAAACCCCTTCCAAAGGTTTCAGCCATAAAACATTTCTTAACGTAAATATCTTGGAAAAAATTAACACGGATGTGATCAAATAGAACAGTTGAGAAGTTTCAGTGGACTCGGGTATACAGGTGGTGGATAAGCAGTAATACCTTATCCTGAATCATTGATGAATGAGCATTTCATTTTAAATGAAGTTTCTAGGTAGCTGAAGCTTACACTTTTATGTGCCAAAAATTTTAAATAACATAAAATACTTCCACACATTATTAAACAAGCCAGATTCAAATTCATCTTTTTTTATTAATCAGGTCAATCATTATATGTCTCAGTTATTTTATACTTTTATAATAGAGTGATACCATTGTGTTTGCCCCTCTACAAAATATCACATGATTATTTCATAGCTGTTGAGTCTATTCCTTCTATATTCTCCCATATTCAGTATTTTATTTCGTATTGTAGTTATCTTCAAATACCCTTTAACCTGATCTATTTTTTTATTGAATGGTAATTAAAGATTGCCAGAGGAAACCACCCCAAGTGTATTACATAATTACCCCTATCATAAATCCAAAATTAAGATATGGGCCTGGCATGAGGACTTAAGGTCTTTGTTTTGCCTATCTTGAGAGCAAAGAGAAGGATTTTTCTGCCACTATTTGCCTTTCAATTGAGAAAGTGTTTTAGCTAACTTAGGAGTTTTGGCAATGTCTTGGATGTGCTCTAGTACATGAGTTGTTGCCACATATCATACCAAACTGCTTTGAGAAATCACAGCCCTAATCTATTTCAGTTGTTTCTCTTCATTAACTGATAAGTTGTTCTGACACACCTTTTGAGAAAAGCTTCTTAACTGGCAACAATTTTAACAGTAATCAGTTTGTTAATATGTCCAAGTCTTGAATGTTGAAAAACTGAATATGCAGTTTAGCCTCTTCTCAAACTTTTTAGAAAACCAGTTAACTTATCCTAATTAGATCAGCCCTATTAAGCTACAGATTGAGTATCAAAATAAATGCCAGTCCAGATGTGCATAGACATGAAATTGGAGCTGAGAACTCCCACCATATAGGAGATCTTCCAACACCAAGATACTATAGTTTTTTTTTCTCCAACCCAAAGAAATTGGCCAGTTTCAGCAACTGATAGAGCATGGCCCTGTTAAAGCAACTGCTTCACAGTTCTGGAGGCTGAGTTGGCCTCACTCCACAGTAAGAATGAGAATTAGATTTTAAAAGTTAAACTTTTTGTCACAACTGTTCTATAAGGATTTATGCTATAGCAAAGAAAAAATATCAAAGGACTGTGAACTACATTTAGTTTGTTTGTGAACTTGGTGCCTAGTGTTATGTCTGAAATCTGCCTCAATGCTACATGTAAGAGTATGCATGTGTGTGTTTTGCCATTTAAGCATGATTTTGCCTGTATGGTAGTTTTGTTGGTTAATAAAGTGCTAAACCACCCCTGACTCAGACCTGGCTTCTCTATTTAGTCGATAGTCCCAAGGTTAAATGGCTTCTTACAGCAAGAGAAAGTCACAATGAAGCATTGTCCATGGATGATGGGCTTAAAAAGCCACTTTGTATTGATTCCAAATTCTCATAGTTCAGTTTGACTTTCATGTTTTATCAGTTTCCTGGGAGCTGATTAAATGCTAGAATATTGTCTGCCTGGGCTACAATCAGTCAATGTGGAGTCTAATTGAAGCTTTCTCACCTAATTAGCTTATAATACCTTGAGCAAATCACTTTGGTTCTCTGCCTCAGTCTCTCCATCCAGAAAAAGGTGAGTTACACTTGATGGCTTCTAAGGGTTTTTTTCATGGCAGCATTATGTGACTTATACATTTGTTGCCAGAACTCTGTGTTTGCTCATCAGTATGGCTGGGGTAAGTCATTCTGCTTCTCTATATCTTGGGTCACACTTTTGTCTTAGGTTGGATATTCTGGAAACAGACTGAGATGAAGAGTCAGGGCAGAAAGTTTATTGGGGACAGCTCTCAGGAAATAAAACTACAGGGTTAAGAAAGGCAGGATTGGACAAGAATTGACCTACAAAGCATTTGTAACTGAGGCCTAAGCAGATCCTAAGGGTGAGCTGGGAAGGCTCTTCAGAATTGTTTCCCATTGAGGTAAGGAGATCTGGCCTCTGTATCCCTCATTAGCTTCCCTCTGGGAGATGGTGTTACCTTGCATGGGTGCTGCTGCTGTGAACTGAGATCATCCAGAATTCCCAGTAGCTGGGATCCAGGGAGGGGCACCAATAGTATTCACTTTACCCCTCTCCCCAAAAATATAGTTGTCCTTTGTCGCATAAAAGATGTTGTGGACTTGAGGTTTGCTTTCTATAGATAGAATGGAGATATCTCTGTGAACCTGTTCCTGTTAGGTAAAGGAACTACTTTTAGATAGTTGTATTTCTGTACTATTCTTTATGTAGAAGAAAACAAATCAGATTTGGAAGGAACTCTGGAAATATTTCAACCTCTGGCTCAATGAAGGAGCCCCCTCTACAGATTAATAATAGAAAAATCAAAGTGAGAGAGGAATGTGCATTCATAAGCATAATATAATGTCTTTATAAGCAAAATCTAATGTCTTCAGGAATCAGGTGGTCAAATATGAGCTGCAGGCATGAGACATTAGGGAATAGAAGAGTATTTATATTCAAATTCATTTAAAAGATTACTAACCAGTCAAGACATGAAGGTTTTGTTCACATGTCCAAATTGTTCTCAAGTCTCTGATAAATAAATACAAGATTTGGTATTACATAATGTAAATGACAAATTCTTTTTGGATGCCTTTGATTTTCTGAGAAATGGGTACCAAGACCAGCTACCATTTGGTAGAACTACCTGGAGCAGGTAAGAATGGGCTGGTAAAGGGCAAAAAAAGCCTTCTCAAGAAATAACCCTTCTCCCAGTCCGTCCCAAGGCAATGTGTATCTCCTGCTATGTCAACGTTCTTATTGACAAGAACAGTGCCAAACTTTATTGGAAAAATGGCATCCTCATTAGGAGATAGAAATCACAGCTCTTTTGTCAGCTTTTAATCTCTGATGACTATGATATAATTCTAGTAAGCAGGACATCAACATTGAATGAATTATTTTTTTTTTTAAAACTATACTGACCACTTTACACTGAGGTGGTGATAAAAATGCAAGGCACGTCCCTTAGCTTGGAGAAATTAGAGGAATAGGCCAGAAACAAAAGAAGGTGTTGGATAACAGTAACAATTCCTTTTCCTCCATCAGAGCTCAGGGCTTGGTTCATTTCCTTGACCAAGACTATTCTCTTCAGAATTCAAAGGCAGGTCTCAAAGTGACAGCTGGAGTGAACTAGTTGTCTAAGCCTAGAGCCAAGTTTCTGAAGGCAATTTTGGGGCTTTGTATGAAAAGTTGGCTTGAGAGAACTTAGAGTTCCTTCAAGGTGGGTCACGGACCACTCAAGCAAGACTCCACTCAATGCTCGTATGACCCATACGAAACTATTATTAATTTACACTCCTTTACAGACGCACCTCAATGGGAATTGTTTCCCTATTAACGGGCCTCATGTTTTCCAAGAACCTCTGAGATCCATAGGTGAAATGTTGGTAGAGTGTAGTGGTATGGGTGTATCCTTGGGTGGTGAGGTGGAAGCAAGAAAATAATAAGAGAAATGGGGTAGCTTAACAGTCCACAGAGCAACACGATGAGAATTTTGATAGGTTGATGCCACCAAAGAGAATAGGGTACCCCTAAACCTTGTGTCATTTACTCTCTGACTTAGAGTACCTGCCTTACGGAGTTAACAGGAAAAGTGAGGTGATATAGGTAAGGGATTAGCATAGCACTCTATAAATATTAGCTATTATCCATCAACCTTTTAGAATAGAAGAAAAAATAAGGTACTTTTTAAAATTTTGTGAGCAGTCATCACCTTATATTTTTACAATCATTCAACACATACTTATTGAGCACACACTATGTGCTGGTAGGCATCATATTGGGATTCAGCAGTGAACGAGACAGGCACAGCCCAACTCGTGGAGCACATAATCTACTGTAGATGCCAAGCAATGCATTTATTGTGGCTCTTGCCAGTGCTTTGAGAGAAAAACATAAGATGCAGGGAAGTTTCCAGAAGCACATGAGATTTAAGGAGAGGTTTCTAGGATCTGTCCTCAAGCCTCCATAAGTGTCACTGTGTAACAAGTCAATAAGGACACTTCATAAGGCAGAGATAGGAAATAAAAAATAATGAAATTGTGTCTTAGTTCATTCAGGCTGCTATAGCAAAATGCCATGAACTGAGTGACTTATAAACAGTAGAAATTTATTTCTCACTGTTGAAGCACCAGCAGATTTGGTGTAGTTCTTCGAGGGAAGAACTTCAACATACAAATTTGGGGAGAACACAAACATTTAGATCATATCAGGTGGCATGGCTAAATGGTAAAGGAAATCACAAGCATCATCGATAAGTGCCAAATGTTAAATCCCACTTGCTCCATTGACCACTGTTCACCTCTTTAGTCTTTTACTGTTCCTGTCTACCTAGCCCTTCTCTGCAATCCAAGACCTTAATCAACTGAGGTTCACTATCTCCCAGCCCCTTGTGCTAAGGGACAGCCTAATTTTTTTTTAAAAGAGTGCCATCTTGAATATTTTAGGATTTCTATTGGAAGGAAACAGCGGTGTTTTCAAGACAGTTTTGTCTTTGGGGAACTAAGAGGTATCATTTCCACCCATAATTTCCTCCAAACACATTTTCCTGGGCTTTCTTACTTCTCAGTTATGACATGGATCAAAAATATAAATATCTAATATCCACAGCCTTTCTCTGTCCTAATCTCCCAGGAAAAATTTTCGTTCAAACTGCTCAGTTCTTCAGCCTCTGTTGTGTCCATCTGGGTAATGGGTGAGGGGGGAAATTAATGGGAGCTGAGAGAGGTGGAATTGCTTTTGGCTTAGATAGGGCAGGGAACTAATTTAAGAAAAGCAGAAGGGAGTCAGGGGAAGAAGAGAAAACTTCAGAAAGTCAACTTGGAGCTATGGAGTATAGCTGGTAAAAAGAAGAGGTTTTCAAAAGATGCCTTGACAGCCTAGGAAGACAGAAAGTCAGGAGGGTTTTTAGGAAGTTTGGCTAGGTGGCATGTGGTGCAAGATCTATATTACTCTTTAAGCTTTGGATGTCAAAATCATGTTTCTTTTAGACACTATATTGTACTGGGACCAACTTAGAAATCCCCAAAATATCCAATATTATTCTGGGCTATATGAATTGAGAAAAAAAATATGGCTAATAGTGCCTGGCATCTTAAACAGTGCCTAAGAGTCCCATAGGTTCAGCTGTGGGATGTCAGTGGAACTAAACAGAAAGGACCTCAGCAACACTGCCCTGAATAGACCAACATCTAAGCTGGTAAACATTGCACCCCAGACTGGATAGACACCAAATGAGCAAAGGAGGTCTGCTTGTCCAGTATGTGTCTTCAGCTGGCTATCATGGGCCATCAGCATCAACTAGTGAACATGGGAGATGCAGATGTGGAGCCTTTAGATGGGCCAAATGAGTCTGCTGATGTTAGATGGGCCTTGTATTTAGACTGTGCAGAGCAGGTCAGAGTATGCCTCCTGAAGGCAAATTCACTGGGACTATTCCGACAGGCCAAAGGGAGTTAGGACAGATCAGCTTTCCTCACAAGCAGCCCAACCACTTTTGCTATGTCAGCCATTTTAATTTTATGGGCTGTGTTAGTTGCCCATTGCTCCTGTAACAAATAACCACAAACTTAGTGGCTTAAAACAACATAAACTTATTATCTTACAGTTTCGGAGGTCAAAAGTTTGAAATAAGTCTTACAAGGCTAAAATCAAGGTGTCAACAAAGTTGGTTCCTTTTAGATGTTCCAGGAGAGAATCTATTCCTTGCCTTTTCCAGCTTCTAGAAGTTGCCAGCATTCTTTGGCTCATGTCCACATCAGTCCAATTGCTTGCTACCATGGATGTATCACCTCTTCCTCACTTTGACCCTTCTACCTCCTTCTTATGAAGGCACTCATAATTATGTTGAGACCACTTCAATAATCCAGGATAATCTCTGTTTTACAATCCTTAACAATCACATCTGCAAAGTATCTTTTGACATATAAGGTAATATATTCATAGGTTCTGGCTTGGGACATAAACATCTTTGTCAGGGCCATCATCCAACTTACCACACAGGCCTTGATGTTCTTGAAAACCAAGAGTTAAATGCCAGTATTGACCTGTCCTCAAATTCCTGTGGTTCCAGGTACCTGAATTTGGAGCAATATGTAGGACTTTTAATAATTTAAAACCATATGGACTATCCCATGATCTCATTAATGTCTCCTCATCCCTTGCCCCACCACACATATCTGAATATAGTCTTTTCCAGTTTTGTCTTCTAGATACAAAAAGATTGGAGTCTGTGATCCTGAGAAGCAAATGTATTTGTCTTACATAAGCACAAAACTAGAATCCAATTTCATGTCTTTAATAAACTAGAGAACAGAAATTTCTATTCTCTAATCCAAATAAATTTCCATTCTCTAATCCAAACTCTTTCATACTCTGTACATGACTGAATGCTGTGTTCTTATATGAACCTTCTCAGGTCTTCGTTTAGGAGTCAGAGCCTCAAAGTAAAGTATCCTATCAGACACTTGTCAACAGTTAACTTTCTAAAAGTCCACCAGAAAACATGTCGATGAAGCAAAGTTTGTTAGACTCACTACAGTAAAGAATAACATCACATTGACAGAGACTTAGTAGTGTCTCAAAATGGAGAAATTAGGGTAGGGTTTATAGGTTTACAGAGTTTTCAACTTGGGCCGAGTGATTTTTAAGGTCAGTATTGCAAGGCAGAACGCTGGTTGGGATTGGCAGAATCTATGACATAAGAGCTCAGGATTGGTAAGCATAATGAGGTGGGGTCTTAAAGTGACTCTTGAGCAAGCAGTTAGTCTTGATAAATAATCTATTTCGGTAGAGTCAAACTTTTACATTCCAGAAGCAAGTATTTCTTGGGGCAAGTAATGAAGTTATTTTAACTGGTTTCTATATTGTTTAGCTCAGGGACAGGAAAGTATGTTGGTTTCAATTCTTATATTTAACACAGAACTGAGAATATTTATTATTGCTACATGCAGGTTTCGGTTTATTAGTTCTAAGAATTTTCTTTAAAAACAGATTCTTTTTAAAGTCATCCTCATTTGTAGGAGAATATACATATTAAGAGCTCAGGTTTCTGAAGCAAGCTAGGCTTGGGTTTGAATCTTGCTATTGAGCATATGTTTTCTTATCCATTACTTGGAGCTTTGCAGTTGTTCTAAACATTCAATTAGATAATGCAGGCAAAAGTTGATAACAATAAATGTTAGCTTTAAAAAAAGATTCAAGTTCAGTTTGTGGTCTTTGTCTCCTACTTCTAAAATACACCTTGAATTACTTCTCTACTGTCATCTCTCTAGTTATCTCCTGCCAAAGTGCCCTAGTTTCTCTTTTACCACACCACCTGAATGAGTAGCCTGGGGGATTTTTTAAAAAATGCAGATCTGACCTTTTCGGTCAGAGCCAACTCCTTTCAGTAGCTGGTCACTACACTTTGAATATAATGCAGGGTGATTTATAAGACCTTGAACACTTTATTCCCTGCCTGCTTTCCTATCTATGCCCGGAACCATTCCGTTCTCCCTCAGAACCTTCCAGCCATCTAGTTCTGCTTATAATTTCTCAGACATATGTAGTACTTTTCTGTCTCAGTTCCCTCCTGGAAGATTCTTTTCTCCATTCTTCACTTGGCTAAATCCTTTGGGTCACTAATGATATATCATTTCCTT
>NW_006440820.1:601202-605500 GCF_000325575.1 Pteropus alecto
AATTCTCTATCATAATCTCTTAGCATTTTCTTTACTTTCCCTCCATAAAGATTTGAAATTACATATTTGTTTAAATGATGATTTAAGTCTTCTTAAATGATAGGTCCCAACACAAATTGGTTATATGTGTACGGAGATCTAGAAGCCACCAGCCCTCTGGGCAGAGGAACACAGTCTTGGATGGCTGGAGCCCCCAAGATGCTCACTTCCAGGCAAGGAGTAACCTTATTCATTTACCCAATATGTTATACAAATGCAATCATTTTTTTTCTGTGTGATAGAATGTGAGAAAGGTTCAGAAGCACTGCCTTAAGCTAGTATTTTTGGTACACATAGAGATATAAGCAAACAAGGGTCAAGGATCATTATTAATATTCAAAATTTTACTATAAAATATCACTTGCAGAAAAAAAAATCTACTGTCATTTCCCTGGGCCACAATTTCATATGGTGTCCAGTATCATAATAGTAATTACATAGTTACAAATGTATTCGACCACAAACTCAAGTTTGCTGCTCTTTAATTATTTTACTTACATTGTAACATGCCTACAAAAGAAGGAATTTAAATGAGCCAGTTAATAACCAGAGGTCAGTCTGGAAGAAATAATTGACAGAACCAGTCCTCAGATCTCACCAGGCTTTCTTGGATTTAAATTGGAATCCAAGAGAGAAGCATTTATTCATTATTTATTTCACTCGATCATTTATGACATGTTCAGTCTCAAGGGAAATCTGAGTATCTGTCTGAAATACAAAATTAACAAATTAAAATTAACAAGCACAGAAAGGAGAAAATCCAGTGTTGCCCTGGCTCACTTCAAGGGCTAAGACTGACACTGGGCACACCCAGGTAGGGCTTCCCTGGCTTCTCAAAGTTAGGTCAACTTTCTCCTCCACCCCATGTGCCCCCCAACTCCCAGCCACACATATGAATCTGTCCACGGTAGAAATTTCTGGTTAAGTAGAGAGAAGACAGTATTGGGACAATATGAGCATTCTTTAGCATCAAGTGATTGCTTTCAAGCACTTGACAGATAACATCCTGCATTGATTAATGTCCAGGAAAACTGGATCTGTGTGGTCAGTCCTTCTGAGACAGAAGGAAGGAGCCCATTCCTGGTGCAATCCTGTCTCCTGAGGTAGGAGCAACACAGTTGCATGGCCAGAATGAACAAAGGGAAACTACAGCCTAGGTGGTCAGAGAGTATTCAGGGGAAAAGGCGAGTTTGACATGCAAGTGTCCAGCCATTCTCAGTCTGGGTTTCCAGGGTATCTTGGAGGGTGGGGGTAGCAGAAGATGACAACAGGTAATCTGAATCTGAGGCAGGATTCTTTCAAGCTCAGGCATGAGGGCCCCACATACAAGGAGAAGAGGTTGAGCCTCCCATGGAATGCTCATTTACCCAATATGTTATACAAATGCAATCAGGAGACTGATGATGGCTACTGGGCACGGAGCCTTAGTTCTGTCCCCTCAGGCAGACCCATCATTGTGAGAGGATGAGGTCTGAGACCCAGTTCCAAGCCAGTGGTCTGCACTGGGCCTTTTAACTACCCTAGTCTCACCACATCTCCCTATGAAGCAGGTATGAGTTGGAATCCAGGTGCTGCCAATCTCCTACCCTCTGTCCCCACCCACAGCTGAATATGACTTTTCATTCCCCTGCTGAGGGCTAGGTCCTTGCATCCACCGGAAATAGTCCCTGCGAAACCTTGACTGAATCACCTGCCAGCCCCACCTGGGATCCTGTTGATCTAGCCTGCTCACCTATCTGGGTCACCCTACCAGCCATGCATACTATGTGATTGGCACAGCAAGCCTCAGTGTGTTGGGGTGGGGGAAGAGCTTCACTGGATCCAGCTGACTCTCCTCTCCTTGGCTTCCTGAATAAGGAAATTCCGGAGCTGAGTGGCGGAAGACAAAATATCGAAATTCTCCAGTCTGACATCAGGAAAGGTGGAGGAAATAGTATTGCCCACAGGTACAAGCCCCAAGGGAAGGTTTTCAAGCCACAGTCTGCTGGGTGAACAAAAGGACAATAGAAGTTATCACAGTCTTCCCCTTCACCAATCTTTATTCTAGTTCTCTCACACATGGGCTTTTTCATAGAGCTTTTTCAAGTAGGTAATCCATTTTTCTGAAGTCAAGCCATTAAAAGTAAATTTAAGCATTTCTCTGCTGGCTCCTGGGAAGACTAGACACATTAGGGACCCTCATTCCCCTGTCAGCAGGATCTTGGGAAAAGACGATGTTGCCCACTGAAAGCGCACCAGGAGGAGGCTAAGGAGAGACATGAGGAAATGCTGACATTGAGGAGGTGGGCAGAAAGGGGAGCCCAGCAAGTGATGGGGAAGGAGAAATCACTGGGTCTCCCAACATCTACGGTAACCTTGTTCTGATGTTACCCAGAAGTCCATCTTTAGAGTTGATTTTATTTCTGTGTTGACCACATTTTGATAAAGCTTATTAACACTAGGGTGAGATGTGTCAGAAATCCACTTGGTGGGCCAAATGTGCATTTTGAGAAATTCCAGTCTAAGAGCATATCCAATGTAATAAATCAGACAGTATGACAATATAAAATAAGAACATTTCAGGCCTTGGTCAATGTGTCATTGCTGGAGTCCCTCAGATTCCTCATCTAGATAGCAGTTGGTCTTTTCCATATCCAGCTGCTCTTTTACTTTCTCCTCATCGACTTACTATTCACCCGCCATTTCCTAATTAACTCAAGTCTTGATTTTGTGTTTTGTTTTATTAACTTTATATTTACTTCTACTGCTGGATGTTGCCTCAAATCCTTTGGGAAGTAGTAGACAATAAGCAAATACATAAACAGCAGCAGATTGTTTAACTAGGTGTCTGAACACCAGAAATATATAATGGAAATAATTTAAGGCAATTTTTAAAAATAATTACTCATGTTTAATATTGGGTTGTTATAATCATTGAAAAGCTGTAATAATGTAGCTTATAATGAATGATCACAGTGAAATCACAGCAGTATCTCTGAGTGTACAAATTCTGACACCCCTTAGATATGTTTCTTTTAGGGATCACAGGTGTTTGTAATTGAGCAAATATATATTGAACATTTCACATGTAATGTTTGGATGTCTCAGGGTTCATCCTCAGGCACTTCTCTATCTATACTCAATCCCATGGCTCCCCAAATTATATCACTAGCCCCAACCTCTCCCTTAAACTCTGACAGATATAGTCAATAGTCTATCCAACATCTCCACTCAGATGTCCACAGATATCTAATAGATACCTCCAGTCTATTGTACTAGACCAAGCCACCAGAGTCTCTGGCTTGGACAACTGTCCTGGCCTCCTAACTAGTCTCCTGCTTCCACTTTTACTACATAATAGCCTTCTCTTCACATTGCAAGGTGTATCACAGGCTGAATTCCCCAGGAAGTCAACTCTGAGATAGAGATTTGCATGCAGAAAGTTTATTTGAGGGTCCCTTTGAGATCAACACCTATGGAGGAGTGATGGAAACAAAATTGGGCAGAGAGTGAAGTTGAACTCCGATGCAATTGCAATAGAGGTATCAGCTGATCCGATGAAAGCTCTGGAGCTGGGATAGTCCTTTGTATCCTCTCATTGCCTAGTCATTGGAAGAGGCATGTCTTTGGGCCAGGGGGACTTCTTCAGGCCACAGAAAGGAACACAGCTATGAGCTGTCAGCCTCCCAACTTTCCGCTGCTGGGAGATAAGTGCATCAGTCCTGAAGGAGGGATCTGGGCAGTGCACCACCATATCCACTACAGAAAGATTCTTATAAACATTTGCTAGACCTACTTCCTTACTAGAAACCCTCCAGAAGATTGTCTTCACACTTAGAATAAAAGCCAAAGTCTTTAGTATGGCCTAAGACTTCCTATATGATCTGGCCCTTCTCTAACTACCCAACCTCATTTCCTACCACTAGTTTTATGTTACTGTTGTTCCTGCCACACTGGTCACTTTTCTATCCTTTAATATTTTAATCATACTGTCAGCTCTAGGCCTTACACTTGCTGTTCTTCTGCCTGGAATATTCTTCCTCTAAAGAGCATCGTGCTTATTCCTTTATTTCATCTGTCTCTGTTTAAAAGTCGTTTTCTCAGCCTGACCACCCAATCTACATTAGCCACCCCTACTCTAACACATTACTCTCTATCCCTTTGCTTTGCTTACATTTTCTCGATAACACTTCTCTGCACTGTTAGTTTCTATTACGGCATTTATCTAACTATCATCTCTCTCTCTCTCTCTCTCTCTCTCTCTCTCTCTCTCTCTCTCT
>NW_006440820.1:605546-616617 GCF_000325575.1 Pteropus alecto
TATCTATCTATCTATCTATCTATCTATCTATCTATCTATCTATCTATTTGCTTACTTACTATTTTTTTTTAATCCATACGATGGAATAGACAAAAGAACATTATAAGAAGATGTTGGGTTTGACTGAGTGGTAAGAGGGCAAAAAAATGCTCTTTTGAAAAGTGAAATATCTAAACTTTGGTACTACCAAAAATTCAGAAAGAGCAGGTCCTATGTATTCTAGATAAGTGGCCCTGGGAGTAGAGACAGTGCAGCTAATATTCACAGGTTTAAAACAGGGGGGGTTTGAAGCCCATGTACACTTTTTACTAATTTTGAGACCTTTATCTCATAGCATCTCTGAGACTCAGATTCCTCATCTGTAAAATAAAAATGATGGGGGTGATTTCAGGATAAAATGAAATGATGTATAGTGTTATATAAATAATACATGTTTAATGAAAGGTAGCTACCATTATAATATAGTTAATAATAAACATGATTACTAGCCAAAGGCAGTCTTATAAGAATGTCTTAAATTTTGTCAAGTCAGGTAGATTTTTTTAGGATACTTTGGACTATAAGTACCAGAAAACTCATATTTAAACTTATTGAATTTATTTATCATATGACCAGCCATCCCAAGACAAGGTAGGCTATAAGCATGGTGCATCAGGGCTACAATTCAGTTTCTGAGACTTTTTTGGACCTGATCTGCTCTGTGTAGGGCTTATTCTTGGCCTGAAAGTTAGATGACTGCAGTGATTACAAGTGTCACATCCAGACATTTGTAATGTCCAGAGGAAGGATGGGATGAGACTTTTTATTTCATGGATCTGTTTTTAAGAGTAAGGGACCTTTTCCCAGAAGGTCTAGCCCACCACCCAAAAAGACTTCTTTTGTGGTATTAGCCAGAATGCATAACATACCCATGCTTAAGTCAGTCATTGACAAAGGAAACAGACCCACCATGACTAGCTTAGACTAACCAGTGCCTGTCTCTTGGGACTGAGAGTGGGGCCAACCTACCTACCCTGAAGCATAAAAGTAGATGAGTAACTGAACAAAATCAAGGCATTAGAAAGGAGGTGGAAGAATGGATATTGTCCTAACTTGTAGCTCAAAAAGAGATGACCATTGCCAATGGGAATGGCCTGTAAAAGCTAAAGCCCCCTCTTCCTATACTGTTTCTTTCTATGGCAGGTTTCATTGCCTACATTGTCCTTTGCTTAAGTGGTGTCTGTGGCATTGGGCACCTAAAATAAAGGGGGCTCAAGGATACAGTGAGTTGGCAGGGAGGTTATTATATTACTTAAGGATACATAATTTATTTCCTGGTGTTAACATTCCAAGCAGCTTTTAGAAAAAAAAATATTTTGAAGATAATCCTGTCCTTGCAGTGCTTCCAAAACATATGGATGCATAGTCCAAAAGGCCAACATCACCAGTCAACCTTGGGCTCCAAAAGGCATTATATTTATTCAAACCCAGCCTTGACCAGTGGACTAGGGGCCCAAGCACTTGGTATCACTGGAAGTAGAGAAATAGAAGAGAAGAGCAGACAGAGGACAATGCAAGATCAGAGAAGAGGAACAGATCATGGGGATGAGAGGCTTATGGCCCATGCCAGCTCTAACTCTCTCCTGAAACAGTTGGTACTCTTCTTTCCACTGCCCCCACATAACTCTAGAACTTTCTCCTTGATTTTCTGTAACCTAAAAAAGATTCTGGTATTGAAAAGATTTTTACAGGTTAGGGAAAAGAAAATATAGTACAATGAAATGGCATAGAAGGAAAACAGATATATCAAACTCAATAGCAAAAGCTCAGTGCCACTCAGCATTTTGCAAGGAAATGGATTTTCAAGAATAAACTGAACCAGAATGCTTACAGAAGAAATAATTTATAGTTAGAGATGTAAAGAAAGGTGAAAGAAGCGGTCAAATAAATCATGGATAGAGGTCAGAGTCTGAAATGTCATTCTGCTAGAGTGGTATATGACTTGTCAGTGACTCATTTTGTAGTCTCAGCTGTAATGATGAGAGCAAGTACATCAGAAAGTAGCAGCCCAGGATAAGTTAATGATATAATTAGATCAGTTATTGCCAATACAGGAGTTTGCCCACAGGCTAAAATGTCTGTAATATCACTCTCTAGGAGAACTTTCAACTCTTATGAATCTTCTTCAGCACTTAAAAATCAAACTTACAGGAAACAAACAAACCACAAAACAAACTCATGACCATATTACACCAAGTTGTCTACACAGTCTCCCCAAGAGTCCAGAGCATTTTAGATTATTCTATCTGGTTACAAGGTTTACTCTATTGTTGAAATGAAGTCTTATCCTTCTTAGTTTGGAGTCAAGGCTAAGAAAGAAGTAAAGAGATACTAACAGATTGTCCAAGAAAGAAGAAATGGTCGTTCTGAGGGTGTGACAGTAGAGGGGCAGCTGTGTCACTTGACCTACAGAGGCATATCAACAGCAATGACCAATGTTCCAGGACATCATGAGACTTGACTGAACCACATTGGGTTGATCTCTCTCACTGCCTCACTAGTGTTTCTATGAAAATTGAACATACCTAACATAGATGTCTTTCCTCCCCTCCTTCCTATCTGCTTTCTTTGAAACTTCAACTCTGTGGCCATGGCATTGGACCAGGTGAAATCTTGGGCCATTGACCATTCATAGAATGCTGCCTTTGACTCAGAAATCAACTCTAGTCCAATAAGTTGTGGCCAAGGTTTTAAATCACAAAAGCAAGTGATCAATCTGCAAAGATCTACTTCTGACC
This sequence comes from Pteropus alecto, assembly GCF_000325575.1. NCBI lineage: Eukaryota > Metazoa > Chordata > Mammalia > Chiroptera > Pteropodidae > Pteropus > Pteropus alecto. The sequence goes on from NW_006440820.1 coordinate 608,324, forward strand.
ATTTTTTATAAGGACACCACAGGCATGGCAAGCACTCAGTGTTTCATAAACATCCTTGCATGAGACCTTACCAATAGATGGCATTTACTCCGGTTGTACAGCCTTGAAGACCTCAAATTAGGATGTAATTTTATAACTAAAATATCCAGAAGAATGTCACCTAAACATGTATTTTCTCAAGATTCAGAATTTCTCCCTTGAACAAAACCAAAAAAACCTCACCATATTAAGTTTCTCTTAACTTCTCTTTTAAGTTGTAGATTGGTCCCTATATACAGGATACCTCTTGGGCACAACCACATCCTCTCAGCACATCTTTTCACTCCAGCCATTTGCTACAGCAACCAGCAACCAGATGTGCAAGTTACTGACAGTACCTTCCTCAGCAGCCATTCTGATACATGAGCAAACCTGGAAACGTAAGAGAGTTAACATTCCAGGGAACACTTTGTTTGACCAATGAGAGATAAATACTCCTTTCCTTAGTTCTCTCAGGCGATCTATTCTGAGGTGCATTCCGTACAGCTCTTCAGAGGGGCCTTGATAGGACTGAGCCCCAGTAGCCTACAGAAGTGACCAATTAATTTGTCAACACACCCTTATGTCTTACAATCAAGATAGCCTTTCTTTTGTCAAGTAGTTCCTATGATCCAGGAAACATGTCTCACTTTTTAACTTGTTGAATTAATGCTTAATTTTCAGAGAGCAACACTATTTCTTTTTTTTCTATTATTTTATAAGCATCTTCTTTTCACCCTGATAAAGGTGGGTAGCTGAAAGAGAATGGAGGCAGAGCAGCAATCCTGTGAAAAAGTCTCAACTCCAGATGTCCAAGCCCTACTGTACCCTTGACCTAGTGATTCTTAAGACCTTCATAGGCAAAGTCTATAAAGACTCTTGCCCTCTACCTCACCTGCTAAATTGATCTCTCCATGTAAAGTTTAGGCATGTGGGTCTTTCCAAAGCACTCCAGTAATTCTGGTTTGCAGCCTCAGTTGAAAATCATTGATGTAGATGGATCAATCTACCAAAGAAGGAAACTGAATCCAACCAGTCATTAGCACTACCTCAACTAAAATATAGTCAAAACAATTGATACTTTCAGAATGAGTATGTGGAAAACTGAAAAATCATCTCTCTGCAAAAAAAAAAAAAAAAGAAAAAAAAAAGGAGGGGCACACAGAAACATTCACTTCACAGAGTAGGTATAATCAGATTGTCAAATTCAGAATTACAATGAGAATTACAGGAATCCATTCATTTACTTTTTGAGACACTATGATGGCTTAAGTAGGCACCATAAGAGATATAAAAGATGAAAAGATTAATAAAAAACTGTCTCTGCTCTAAAGAATAGATAACACCAGTGCATTGAATAGGATGTAAAGAAATCACAAAAGTTATGATTTATCTTCCACTATTCATTTAAAGCTGCTTGGTGAGAAAAGTTTCTCCCCTTCTTCTGTTTGAAAACCCTGGCAGGTCTATGACTCTACCAATTACTCTTAAATTAGAGGAAATTTTAACGTTCGAGTCGCAAACCAAAGTTTCAATTCAGGAATTCGAATGTCAAATATTGTGGAACAATCAAATCCCTGAGCTTCATTTAGAGTTCAATTTTCTCCCCTCTTCCAGTTAGGACCAGCTTGAGGGGCTGTTGTGCCATTTTGCAGAAGCCTGTAATTAACTTTTCTTCTTCTCTACTCCTTGATTAGCTTGCCAACTGTTGATTCTGGATTGAGCATGGAAAGGGAGGAGGGACAGGGGCTTATTGAACATTCTACTTAACTGATCCTTTTCTAAGAGTTTTATATGCTCTTGGCCTGGCTATTATGAGAATTGACTCTTCCTTATGGGGACATTTGTGAGTTTTTTTTTTTTTTTAAGAGACGCTAGTGCTAGCTCTTTCTGACTTTAACTACCACAACACAGACAGTACCTCTCCTTTGATTAGTTAATTTTGATCTCCACTCAGCTTCTGTTTTACTGAAGTCTCTGTGGTATTCCTTCACTCTGCTCAAAAGCATGTTGAGCAGAATCCAGGGCTTTAGATTCTTCAGGGGTGTGTCAAGTTCTCAAAGGGGTGTCCTTGCAACCCCTCTCACTAGACTTGAGATGAGAAGGTAGCACTCTGTTCTCCTCTGAGGTGGGTTTGATTCAAAGCATGGCAGCTCTCTCTAAGAGATCTCTTTACCAATCTACCCCTTCTAAAACACACTTTTTTTATACCCTCAAAACTGGTGAGTAGTTCCAACAGAAAAGAAACTGGTTTTGACATTTTTCTTTAAAGTTTCCCCTTTTTGTCTATCTTAGGATTACCTTGGTAACTGATATCTAATGTAACTTGGAACAGCAGTCAAATAATGTAATTTAACAAGATGGCACAACTGCAATATAATGTGTAAGTGCAGGATATGAGATCTATGTATGTAGCACTGGGATAACAAAGGGCCGCCTTGCCTAGCTGGAGGATGAATGGTCCAGGAGATTCCTGGAGAAGGTAATTCCTTATTTGACTCTTCCTTTTTTTTCATTCAATGAATATTTTTTCCAGTTTCATTAAAATATAATTGGCATGCAACATTGTATAAGGTGTATAGCATATGATTTGACTTACATATATCATGAAGTGATTACCACAATAAGTTTGGTTAGCATCCATCATCTCATATTGATAAAAAAATAAAAATAAAAACATATATATAATTTTCTTTGTGATGAGAACTCTTAGGATTTACTCTCTTAACAACTTTCATATATACCATACAGCAGTAACTATAGCCATAATGTTGTACATTACATTCCTAGTACCTATTTATCTTATAGCTGGAAGTTTGTACCTTTTGACCATCTTTATCCAATTCCCCACTCATCCCACCTCTGATAACCACAAATCCGACATTTTTTCTAAAAGTTTGTTTGTTTTAGATTCCACATGTGAGATCATACAGTATTTGTCTTTCTCTGTCTGACTTATTTCACTTAGCATAATACCCTCAAGGGCCATCCATGTTTTCACAAATGGCAATATTTCTTCCTTTATATGGCTGAATAATATTCCATTATATTTTTCTCACAATTCTTTTACCTATTTACTTGTTGATGGCCACTTACATTGTTCCCATGTCTTGGCTATTGTAAAGAATGCTGCTACAAACATGGAGGTGCAGATAGCTCTTCGACATGGTGGTTTTGTTTCCTTTGGATATATTTTCAGAAGTGGAATTGCTGAATCATATGGCAGTTCTATTTTTAATTTTTTGAGGAACTTTCATACTATTTTCCATAGTGGCTGCACCAATTTACATCCCGACCAATAGTGTACAAATGTTCTCTTTTCTCCACATCTTTGTCAGCATTTGTTTTCTCTTGCCTTTTAGATGCTAGCCATTATAACAGGCATGAGGTGATATCACACTGTGGTTTTGATTTAATGAATGTATTAGAATTAGTAATATTACTACTTTGAGGAGGGGAATTTTTTTGGAAGGGAGCATGCTTAAGAAGACACCCTTATGTCAAGTACATTATATTTTGACAGATTCAAAACACAAGATTTACAAAGAAAGTCTTTGTGGGTTTTTTAATTCTTTCATTTTGTCTCTAAAGTTCTTATCAGGAATGTAAATGTCACTATAAAATTAGAAACTCTATACTATTATTAATTAATACTAGGGAATTTCTTAAATTCCATTTATGCTAAGAATAACAGGCTCCATTTTCTAAGGGAGAGTGTGAGAATGGTCATTTATAAATTTAAAATACATCCTGATAAAAACTGACCTTGGGAGTTGAGAGGCATGACTGCTTTGAAATGATGATATCATTTGAAGAGTAGTTCAAATACAATTTAATGGACTGTGAAACTATAGTTTGAAATTAATGAGTGTACCTAGTAAAAATTTTTGCATCAATAAGGAATATAAAAGGTCAGTTGAAATACTATAATTACCTTAATAGTTAAAGGATCTTGTTTATTAATATGTCAATTATTTTTAGTTTTTTTTTTGGGGGGGGTGAAAGCAAGGAGCTCTTTCTTTTAGCATCCTTATTATATCATTATAAATCATTTACCAAGTGTTCATACACACACACCACCCATGATGGATCACACTTTCAAAATACATGCATCATCTGGGCTTTAAGGAAATTTTGACTAAATGCTTTAAAGCCACAATTATATACTAATTTTGGATGTTGATTTGATCTGTCAAAACCTTGAAAGTCATTACCCCAAAAGAAAAAAAACAACAACTATCTGGTGAATCAACTTTATTGCATTAGAACAGTAGGAGTAGTATAGTAGTATCGCATAACAACTTAGTACAGAATAAATTCATACAAGGGGTCACCATCAGCAACCATGTCAGGGAGTAAAGGAGGGTTATTGGGGCATATATCACAGGAGGAGGGAAAAGCAATGGACCTGTGTTCTAGTCTCCAAAATATTAGTGGCTTATTGTGGACCTTGGGCAATTAAGTTCGACCTCTCTCAGCTTTAGGTGGCTTAACTCTAAGATAGAAGGTGAGGGCTAGATGGTCTCTATGGTCTTCCAGCTATAACAATACTGGATTCTAAGGACAAATGCAGAGAACTTGGAAGATGAGGATGTTGCAGGTTAGAGGAAGAACAAGTAAAAAGCTACAGAAGTGGGGCAAAAACTATTTTTTTGTGCATGGGCAAGGTGTGCTGTGGTTCAGCAAGGACCTTAAACAAGACTGCTTAACTACTGAGGAGATTCTTGGGGCAGTAAATTTGGAAATAGGCAGGACAGAGTGCTAAGCCAAGTAGGGGATAATAAGCAGGGACCAAAATGGAGATAGAGATACTGCTTCCCATGGTCAGTAGTCTGACTTATCTTCATGGTCCCCACCTCACTCTAGAGTCTGTATGTTTTCATGGAACTTTACTGCAACTCCTTCCCCAAACCCATACATCAAGTAAAGTAAGAAGAAGGTGTGATTAAAGATGCCTTATCTTTAGACCCGTAAAAGTAGCCCTCTTTTGTGGGCTAGGAAGCCAAGAGCAATTGCTGAAAAGATGGTAGTCAGTCCAATCAGCCTCAGCAAGCCTGGCACAGAGGGCAAATGTCTCTCCAAAAAGGTCGTGGGAATGGGCTGTGCAGGGACGTCCTAGGTTTAGAGAACATTTGATATTAGTACAGGACTTGTGCATTTTGCTACAGAAAGTCTGTATTTCCTCCAGTTCTCTGAACATGACCCACTCTTGCCAAACTCCAGGCTGTTAAACATAACATTCCTTCTGGTCATAACACTCATCCCATTCCCCTACTGAGCCCTTTCCTTAACTAATTCATCCTTCAACTCCCAGTTTATATGTCACTTCCTCAGGGAGTTTTTCCTGTGCCCCCAGGCTAAGATGTTCCATCTTTTTACATTCTCAGCATGTCTTCTTCATCACACTTGTGCTTTTTGGTTATCATCTGTTCTCTCAACCACACATTGAGCTCTGTGAAAGCACTGTTGTACCCTTATCACAGCAGCTGGTGCAGAATAGGTGCACAATAAATATTTTTTGAGTTGAATAACTCTATAGTCTAATTAGCCTTCAATCTCATCTCTGACAGAAACATTAAGAGAATGAATTGGCCTGGCAGGGCTATTCTTTCTGGCTTCACACTTGATAGATGAATAACTTTGACCTTTTTGAGCCATGTGCTCCACAATGCATTTCACTCTATCTTGTATGTGTCCTTCCTTCCAGTCAGGAAGACTTCCTGGGTTTTATTACAAAAATAATAATGTATATATTGAAGATGCATTTTTAATCTCAGTCTGTTCCATTTCATGCCATCTCTTTGCCCCTGGACAGGGATATGCTGACTTATCGTCCTTTCATTTCCTATCCCCTGTTGAGAATCACCAGGTCACAGATTTATTCAGCAGACATGTGTTGAGTTCTTAATATATCTAAAGCTCTCTGATAAAAAAAAAATCATATTTTCCTAATAACCTGTAATGAATGTGGCAGCTACAAATTTATAAAAGTTCTTCCAAATCTCTCACCTCTGCCCTAACTCATGGTATCTCTTTAAACATCCATGGATTGAATCACTTAGAGAAAGGCATGTGAATATATACAAGAGTGTTCTTTTTGCAAATAATTGCTTTTAGAGGAAAGAGATTTAAATTCATGAAATAAAATATAACCTACCACAGACTCTGGTTCAGACTGCCAAATTTCATCCTCTGGGATCTTCCTCATGGCATGCAGGATCTGAAAAATAAGAATATCCTGGTGAATAACAAAAGCAACACCACCTTTCTCCTAATCACTCTTTAAATAAAGGATTAACTGAGTCTCAGGATAGTTATCAACACCACCAGGGTAAAAGCTAACATAGCCCACTCAACCTTTAAAAGTCTCCAAAAAGTCTTTCACTGATTGCATAAGAAGCTCTAATCATTAGACTCACCATAAATTGTAGTAGTTGTGAAGATACCTTAATATGGATGAGACCAGAGGAATTGTCGGCAAATATATAAAGGAATTTTAAGTTCTAATAGAAATATTCGACCTAGGTTATCTCTCAAGTACATCCATAATGATCTTTTGCCCTATGGGCTCTTTTTACCTTAGGTGACATGATAGATATTTTTGTTACTTTTGGGGTAAGGTGTTCGCTTTACCTGAGACTACTGTTAAAATTGTGTTTCATAGGTCTTCAGATGGAGATTACTGGTGAGATGACCTCCAGAATCTCAGACATCTTTGACCTGCTTGTCAGGACTATGAGTTGCCTCTTTCCCCACAGACAGTGATACTATGCCCTACCTCTCGGGCTGCTCTCTCCCCAGCCTCCACAGCACCCTCCATGTAGCCACTCCAGTGTGTGGCAGTCTCAGTGCCTGCGAAATAAATCTTTCCCACTGGCTGGCGTAGAATCCTTGAAACAAAAACAAAGAGGTAGCAATGGTCAGTTTCAGAGAACCAGAGAAGAATCTTCCCACAAAGACAAAGGTTGGTTGATTTTCTCAGATTGTAAACATCAGGAGTACATTGCCAGTTTTGGAATAGTGTTCACAAGTTCCTCCAAGTCTTGCAGGACCCATCACTGACAAAATGTAATAAAAGCCAAAGTCCATTCCTGCATCGAGAGCTTACAAGAAAAGAGACTGACATCAGTGGAACACGTATTTGCTTCATCTACATGAAGTTAGAGACTATAAGAGCCCAGTTATGAGTAGCTCCTCCTATGACACACCAACTCTCTATAAGCTGACATATGCCCCCAGTTCCCTATCTGTCTATTTTACCAGTGAACTTGGCAAATCACTTTCTTTCACTGAGCTCTGACTGCTCATCTCTTAAATGTCATGGTCCAATGATTTTAAGACCTTTTCCATTAGTAATATGTAACAAATCTGTAAGTCTGACTATGGTTCCAAACCTAACATTCATTGAGCTTTACAAGTGTTAAAAGTTTTACTGGAGTTTGGAGAAACATGGTGGAGGAGAGACATCCCCAGATCTCTCCCCTTGAAACAAAAATAAGTTGAACATCTAAAACTCAACAAAAAACACCCACTGTACACCAGCACGTCTGAGCATGGGATCTACACATAAGAGCTATCACAGGTCAGAACTCTGGGTGTCGGGTGGTGGACCGGAAGAAAAAGAAGCTGCCTCTCACAGACAGAGCTCACTGTAGGAAGAGGGGGAGGATAGAAGGCACAGTGAATTCCCTGAACAGCCATGCCTGGGAGAGCTGTGAGCTCTAGGCAGCTGGCAGCAGGGCCTAGTCATCAAAGCAGAATGCAGAGAAGCAAGGACAGCAGAGAAACAACAATTGATTTTTACTAGCTGCGGTTGCAAAACCGAGGCTGAACTGCAGTCCCCATCCCCCAACCCAGAAGATTCCTCCCCTATATCTGCCAAGAATGAACACCTCAGAGCCCCAGGGGGAATCTGAGCAAACGCTACCAAAACTGTCGCTAACACTGACAAGGACTGAGACTGAGGGTAGCGAGTGTGATTAAACATTTGTAATAAAAAAAGGCATTATTAAGGTGTTATATAAAGCAGGAATCCAAGAGGCTTACATGCCACCTACTGGAAAACAAAAGAAAAACACTTTTTTGCAACAGGCTAAAGAGAGACTTTTATATAATAAATCTTCCTTCAGAAAACAAAAAAACAAAAAACAAACAAAAAAACCCAGCAAAATACACTTCCATTAATGCCCAGGTGAAGAAATAGTCCATTAAACACCATGAACAACCAAGGTGACAAGTCCCCTCAGAAAGAAAGAGAAAAATCTCTAAAAAATAAG
>NW_006440820.1:621161-644130 GCF_000325575.1 Pteropus alecto
GACAAGGCAAGAAAAAAAAACAGTCTGAAGAAACAAGGCAAGTATAATAACCAGATTTAGATATAAGACGCTGTGAATCTGCATAGTCCCATCAGTCACCATAGGTTTTATCAGTCACCTATGTATTGGTGACTCCCAAACTGATACCTCTAATCTTGATTTTCTCTCTGAGCATTAAACTCAAGTATCAAACTACCCAAACAACAGTTCCACTTGGTTGTGTAATAGACATCTCAGGGGGGAGATAGATGAGGTAAAGGGGGTCAAATATGTTGTGACAGAAAGAAATCTAACTATGGGAGGTGAACACACAATATACACATATATATGCCTTACTGTTAAAGTGTACAGTTGAAACATTGGATTTCGTTAAGCAATGTCAGCATAAAAGCATAAAAAAATTAAAAAATTAAAAAAAGAAACAATTAGTCCTGAAAAAACGGGGGAAAAAAGTGTTTTACTGCATTAAATTACGACAGTTAACATCTGTTGGGTGCCAAGCACTCTTCTAAGTTTATTAATGCAATGTCAGCATAAAAGCATAAAAAAATTAAAAAATTAAAAAAAGAAACAATTAGTCCTGAAAAAACGGGGGAAAAAAGTGTTTTACTGCATTAAATTACGACAGTTAACATCTGTTGGGTGCCAAGCACTCTTCTAAGTTTATTAATCCTCACCATATACCTATGAGGTTGGTACTATTATTATCCCCATTTTGTAGATGAGCATATATAGAGGTAGAGAGACTGAGGTGGATATTGTGATGCACTGTTCGGAGCCTCCTTCAAGAATGAAGAACTTATTTTTAGCTGGTGGAAGTGCTGCCAGAACATGGTTTTCTGATGTCAGTCCTCATTGGAGATTGCTTCTGCTGAAGAAAATTAAAATTGCCTTGCACAAAATCATGCCTCCTTCCAGCAGCAGTGCATCTAATGACTGATCATCATGGGGCTATAATGACCTGACTCCTTTGCCTCACTTGGAACAACTCTTAAGGGTCATCCTAGCTCCAGAGAAATCTATGAGAACAGCCGAGGCTTTCATTGGAATTGCATCCCAGCCCAACTTCTCTCTCTGCCCTCCTCTGCTTCCTTCCTCTCTCACAAGTATTGATACCAAGGAATCTCCTTAGTACATATTCTGTATGTACTAATCTTTGTTTCAGAGTCTGCTTCCTGGAGAACCTAAGCAGCAACAAAGACAAAGTAATTTGCTCTAGATCACAGTTAGTGAGTGACAGAAGTGGTATTTGAACCAAGGCCATCTGACTCCAGAGCCCACGATCTTAACAACTTGGTTATACTTCTTTCTATTGAATTATTTCTTTAATATTTTCAAAGAACTCTATTACATAGCTACTAGTACCGTTATCTCATTTTATATACAAAGAAACAGAGGTTAGGAGAAATGTGCAGTTACTTTCCAAGAGTCACACTGCTAGAAAATAGCAGAACTAGGATTTGAACTAGATCTACCATTTGTCAAGGTCTCTGTTTTTATCCTCTATGATTTGCCTAGTATATTGTCATCACTAGTTAACAAAGAATGCCCATATGCTACACAAAGGGGCAGAAGTGTCACAGCACTTGGCTTCTAAGAGGGGCAGTTTGTTGTTACCCTGACAAAAGTGTCATAAGGAAGCATGCCATACCTATCCCAGGTTTCCATTATACAGGTAAGGGATGTGGATGTCCAGAGCTAGCATTTCATGCTTTCTAAGTCAATGCTGTACACCACCGAGCCTTTTATCAGAAAACCAAACAGGCTGGCTTGAATTGGTGGGTTTTCCTTCATGGGCCCTTATTGTAGCCATAAAGAAGAAAAGGAATAGGTAATAGGAGAGAAAATATTATAGAATATTAGAATACTGATGATAATACTTGGAATAATCTGGAGCGATCCATAGCCAGTGTGGGCTGGAGAGCCTAAGGGTATTCAGGAAGGGTGCCCTGCAAAAGAAGGTAAATTTGCTTTTTCCATGTTCATTAAACAATGCTGTTTTCACAATATGTTCTCTTTTTTTCAAACAGGGAACTAACCTCTGGGAAATCTCTAGGAGGCCTGGCCAAATCCTAGAATTAAATATTGGAAGAGAGAATAAAGGCTTAGAGAATTAATCATGCTAACAATTGAAGTGTAAAAATGCAAAATGTAAGAATTAATTTCAAACCAAAAGATATATTTTCTCCACTTACCGTGTGGAAATTTTCCCTTAGGAAAAGAAGTCTAACAGCTAGAGAAGGAAAATCCTGGCTTCTTCCTTTACAGGTGAGTAAATAGACAGTATACATTCACGAAAAAGGGTATTTCCATGTATATTTTCTCATGGCTTGGTAGAGTAAAATATCTCCTTATGTGTTTTTCTGCTTAATAGTTACAGTTTTTCAGTCTATCTAGAAGTAAAATTCATTAAGAAATGTGTATTTATTCTATACTAAAGTTGTACTGTCAATACTGTCCTCTGTCTTCCATCTGGAAGTGGAGCATTTTCTGTGTACTTCCAGGGCCATGAAGATAAAACTCCTTGCAGTATCCCTAATGTCATGGACCTGGAGGGTGAAAGGAAGCCCTGTGGGCAGGTAATCCTTGCTCAGGCTGAGAGTTATGTCACTAAGATATGCTGTGCTTTAGTTTCCATACAAATTCCCTTACAAATTGAAGCTAATGCTATGAAGCCTGACACATGTCCCTGGGAAGGAATAAAGATGAAAAGGGGCAGTACCATGTCACCATCAATGCCTTCTACAATGGAATTTATCTTCTCTCCTATGGTCAGGGTCAGGCCAGTGCAGGCGAGTGTCCTTTTTCTTCCCACACTCCACTTCCTAAAGGCATTTTCCTAACACAGGTTATGGGATTGACCACTTCATAGTCAGAAATCTAATCACATCACAAGCCAAAAACAAAAGTGATGCTCTGATTGGCTTTTCTCTGTTGAACAGTTAAATTTTATATTCCTGAATGAGCTATATGAGGCAAAGAATCCTATCCACCTTTATGATTCTCCATTCCATCCTCAGTATCACCCAGAGCCCATGCAGAACTTTTCCTCTGACATTCCATGAACTTGTAGAGTTTTAAACATTTGCTCATACAGTTCCATCTGCCTAGAGTGCATTACCCAATAGCCTTTCTCTGCCCTCTACAATCTTCTGGTAGTATAGGTATTATGAAGCCTTTTTAGATTTCTCTAAGACTAGCCTGTCCCTCCCTGGATCCCCATGGTATTTTTATGCCTCTCTATTAGAGTACTTACCACTGTGCATTAGAGTCGTCGTTTGATGTTCTCTTCTCTCCCCATGCCCGTCCCAGCCCCTAACACTGTCAGCTCCTTCACAACAGAGAGGGCTTTACTTGGTATCAAAGATCTGAGCACAAAGCTTGGCAAATGGTTGGTACTTAGCCAATAAATGCTGAATGAAACCATTACTATTGACATATTCTATACTCACCATATCCAAAAATTAACTTAATGACCCAGTAGCTAATCAGCTGGTGTCCTTTGACCCCAGAATGTTCTCATAGATGATATTTTGCCATCTTCAGGTAGATGATAAAAGTGCTAACCAAAGTTATTATGTATCTTCTCACAGGTAAGTTTTAATCCTTCTTTGACCAGTTTTCATGGACAGATTGATTAGTCATTTACATTTATTCACATTCTCTTTTAATTACACTCTTGACAGCCTTTCATTCACTACTCTACATTTCTTATTTTATTTAGATTGAGATCTTGGCATTAAATTATTGCTTGGTTTAGTATTACTCTCATAGTCATAATAATTACTATTATATCATTAATTCACACCTGTTGTCATCAAATGCAATTAACTAGCACCAATGAGTGATACTTGGGTGCACAATACTGTTAATGCTAAAAAACGTTGAAATATGCACTTTGGGTGAACTGTATGGTATGTGAATTATATCTCAATAAAGATGTTAAAAAAATAACACACTGATTAGTAACTTACTGATGATTGTCTATTGTATTGTCTATCTGGTGCTTTCTCATACACCTACTAAGGAAAGTGAGGTTCAGAGTAGTGAGGTGACCTATTCAGGATGACAAAGTTTGCTATTGCTAGAACTCATTTTGTTTTTATAATGCTATACCCATGTTGACGCTTATATAGTTCCATTTGAGGAAGTTTTTCTGAGCTCTAAACTCAGTATAAAGACATTTCTTCTGACAATGTAAGTGAACTCTCTGACTATCTAAATTCTTATTTTGATGCTGCAACCTTCTTTGGTTATATTGATTGGGATTGCTCCATCAAATAAATTAAGAGCAAAGACACCTCTATGATGCAGAATTATGACTTCATTCACAAGATTCACATGATGCAGAGGAAAGTAGAGATTTTAAAATGATTTCAAAGAAACAGAAGAGCTATATGAACCTGTTTAGAGTTTGGATTCAGGTTCAGGGCATTTCAATTAGAGCTTAGCACACTTTTACTCTACCTTCCATATTGAGTCATGATTCCTGGGGGGAAGTAGGTTGTGTAGCAACCTCCTGAGTACTGTTCTTCGCACCAGTTCTTCTCTTCATAGTGCACCGGCTGCAAGGCAAAGTGACAAAAGCTTGAAGGAGACTCAAAAGAAACTATCTAATCTAGAATAAATCAAACACAGTTCAGTAGACTTCATATTGAAGAACCATTATATGTCTGAAGTAGAGCCTTATTATCCTGATGTTTTTAGAGATATATCTTTGTGCAAGTAAATAAATGTCCTTGGTAATAAACTTTAAGAAGTTCTGACTTCAGAAAGTTTTCTCAGTTGGTTCATTCATGTCTCAGATACTGTTAATAAACTGCAGTTGTCTAGTTCTATTTTTAAATTAGTCTTAACTATTAATAAGTTTTAGTGCCTAATGATTTCAAGACAAGTTTAAAAAACTATTTATGCTTCTGGAGTAGTTGGAGCAGAGAAAAGCAGAAAAATAAGTCTGTCAAGGGAAAGGGTTGACCAGATTCATGTTTCTGGTGGAATTAAGTTTTGTTGAGGGAAGCTAGACAGGTGAATTGATGTTTTCATGGGATGTAGGCAATTCTGTTGGTGATACTTGTACGAAACTATTGGTCTGAAAAATATATTTTTGCCATGAACATGCATTACACTTAGAGGAGATTTTGCAAACCTTGAGCTCTTTATTTTTAAATAATTAAACATGAGTGTCATTATTAAACATGATTTTGAAAAGATAAAGTCAACATGGCAAGTTTTAAAATAAAAATGTTAGTTTAAAAATAGATTTTTTAAAAATGTTTTGTTTAAAAAATATGCAGTCGCATATAGGACTTTGGATAGTCATTTGTAACACATCCTATTTACAAAGCACTAGACCTTGCCTGAGGAGTGTAAGTTGCTCCAGGCCTCTAGTGGTGTCCCCACTCTCCTAACCAGCCCTCTTTCTTCTCTTCATCTGAGAGTGACAACCACCTCATGAGCACCCTTCTCTGGCTGTTTCCTGCCAATCAGAAGGAAGGATGGACTTCAACTTTCACTTCCTAAGACTTGCTTCTTTCCACACAACAGACAACAAAGAAAGAGTAAAGCAAATGCCCCTCTCTATGCCAAGAGAAATCAAGGACAGGACCAGCTCTTTTTTATCATCAGCAATTAATCACCCACATCCATCTTAGAAAAAGAGACTGCCATATATATGTTAACATATAGTATGTGTGTGTGTGTGTGTGTGTGTGTGTGTGTGTGTGTATATACTCATTTTATACTCATTTCATATATGGCAGATATATATATATATTTGGTTTTATTACTTCACTCACAGTACCCTTGAGCCTAGAGGCTATGTTTATATTTAAACTTGCTAAATGGTATATGAAAGCAAAAAATTAAGCAAAATACATTCCTCGTTATTATTGTTTTTCTCCAAACCGATCAATTAATTATTCTTGTTCATTTGCCAAAAAAGAACTCCAGAAATCCTTAAGAGCACATGTTTTCACCTATATCAAGTACAGGAAAAAATTTATGCTTTAAAAGAATGAATAAACAATACAAATTCAAAAGCCACAACAATTTGACTAGAAGAAGCAAGTACTGTGTAGTTGAGCAAGATAAGTGTTAGAATAATAAGATTAAGCCATGTAGTTGCTCAACTAGGTGTGCACTACAGAAATGTGGATTTAAAACGCTTAATATTCTTAGTTGCCTCATTAGATTTTTCTCACACTTTAACTGTTCATTTATACATCAGTCTCCATTGCCTTCAAATGTTTCATGGATAACTGGATTGAATAATCACTTTCAAAAGATGACTTAATCCACATCAAAACATTAAAAACCCAGCAGTCTGGTAAATGTAATGAGAACACCAACTCATTTTTAAAAAAAAAAAAAAAAAAAGATAAGGGAGACAGTTATTGCTATTGGTTATGATGAGCATATTGGGCCCTGAGACTGTCACGAAATATCCTACCACACTGCCTCCCTACCCCAGCCTCACCCCTCCTTTGATCATCTGCAAGGTACTACTAGTTTAACTAGAAGATCAGTTTCCTCAGGCTACTTCCAAAAATGTCTAGGAAACTCAGCTGACAAGGCTGACTTTGAATCAATCAGCATGTCTTCCCTGAACCTCTAATATTCAAAGGTAAAACAGGGCAAAAAGGGATGTTCAGAAGTGGAGCAGGCAACCCTAATTTTGCTTGCAAGACAGTGGGGATAGGTTGGGTGTGAAGAAGTGCTTATATGCTAGTTTATATATACAAATGAGACTCTGGTTTCTTTACAAATCAACAGAGAAAGACAAAACTCTTTTCATCCGAATCCTGGCTGCTAGGGTGTAGGAGCTCAGTAGGGGTAGCAGAAGCTCCCCTCTTTTATACCCTGACAGAGCTGAGAGCAGAGTGGCTCAATACCCTTCTCCAGGAAGGGCTCTGAACTCAAGAACAAGTGTAGCACAGCAGTGTTGCAGAGTTCCTGAGCTGCTACCAGACCAGTCAGGGCCCATATTCTTTGAGACAACTTAAAAGTTGACCAGCCCTGTGCAGGCCCCTCTGAGAATATATCAGGGAAAACATGAGCTCTAAGGCCCTACTTATGAGCCTATCCCTACTAGCCCCTTGAGGACAAAGCAAGAGCTTTAACCCATATGGAAGGAATGGGAAGCAGCCTTACCTGCAAAGCTTCTTGGGAGCCCAGAACTTTTGCATAGAGCTCACAAAGTCTATTCAACCTATGGGAGGAGGAGGGTGGGGGTAGACAAAAGTAAAAATGAAGGAAGGAAGTAAAAGAGGCACCTATTCCCTCATTTAAAAAGACTCTGTAAGACATTGCTTTCACTTGACATTTTATTTTAAATTTTCAAAACAAGGCATCTCATTCTATCTGAAGTGTCTTAAATCTATGAGGTCATAAGTAATGAAAATAAAGCGATGTATTGCCTGAAGCACTGCAGGCACATGGCAATTTGTTCATTCATTCAAAAATTCATTGTGTACCTCTTATGTATCAGTCAATCTGCTAAGCACTGAAGATTCTGGGAGGATCCAGACCTGACCATTGCTCTCCCCGTTCCTCCTCCTATCCAACTACAAAGCAATGGGCAGAGTGGGAAAGGAGGGAGCAGAAAAGGCTTTGAATTCTGCTTCTGCATCTTATGTATTATAAGGTTTGGAGCAGATTATTTAAGTTTTCAGAGTTAGTTTTACCAATAAACTCACATGATTTTTCATTAATGATGTAAAACAGTGTGTGGTCCCAGCAGCAGCATCACCCAGGAAATTATTAGAAATGCACTCCTCCCCAAGTAAATTTTCAGCTCCTGAGCTATATCCATTTTTGATACAGGTGGTTGGTATGTGTATTTTGTATTTTCTATAGCTCTTTTCATGGTATCTTATGTACAATAAACTCAATAGATATTAATTTAAATACTTGATTCTTAAGTTATAAGCATGGTGCCTTTATACAAGACCCTTATAATTAATATAACATACATGTAGTATTGGGCACACACATATTATTAGGCAGTATTTAAGTTGAAAACTAAGTAAAATTGAAAGGCAAGCCAGTAGGCAGAAAAGTAAGAAGAAGGAAAAGAAGGGAAGAAGGGGAAAGGGATGGGGAGGAGACAAGAAGGAAGAGAGGTAGAGGAAGAAAGTAAGGGAGGGAGGGGGTGAGAGAAGAAAACAGAGGCACTTTTTCCTTACCTTTCTTCTTTGGTAAGACGAGACAGTTTTCTGGCTTTGTTGGCAAGGATAAATCTAAAACATACAAACAAGAAAAATGGGGTAAATTACTGGTGCCTAGTAAACAAATTAAAAGTCAACCCAAAGAAACAAATTATATACTAGCTTATTTTATCTTCAATGTTTTACTATTTATGTATTACATTCCTGACACTAAAAGGTACCTTCCACCTTTAGGGATTCAAGGGACTAAAGACAGATGGCCATAATTTCTGTGACTGACCCACCTCCCACTACATGGCTGGTGGCTAATAGGAATGAGCCCTGGCTTTCAAATGCCCATCTAAGGTGTGTCTGAGCCTTTCCAGCTTCATCCAGTCTTTGCCCTTTGGTTCTATCTTCACGATGTTGTCTCCCTAGTATCCAGCCTTCTAGGATGCATCTCCATTTCTAGCTCTATGTTTGCCTTCGACTTCATAAAACTGGCTTTGATCTCCCCCTTCTGACCCTTGGCTCTCTCTGAAATAAACTTATACATATCCTAAGGCTCATCTTAATTTTGGCTGCTCCAGGTGATCATCTCTCTGGGAGAGGTTCTGTCCCCCACAATATTCCCCAAATGTGCTGGTTGGTCTTCCTTGCCAAACTGAAGACTGGACTGGTCTTGGCTCTTCTCTAGTAGGACTGGAAAAATCTCAGCATTCCACAAAAATGCCACTGATGTCTTTGCAAGCCTCCACAAGAAGCCCCCTTAGTAAAACACTCTAAGTCACTTCTTCATATCATGCTTTCACAAAAGACAGCTTACCAACATATATCCCAACACTCAGCACTTACTATGAAGCAGAAAATTAATATAACGAATTTTAAAATGTTATCGATGTTCTAATTCCATTCTAAATATTTATTCATTGGAAGAAATTATTTTTTAAAAAATAATTTTTCTACTGCTGGACTTGGGGAATAGTGCCATTGGGTAAAAATTATTTCTAAAAAAGTTTGGGGCACATTTATTAATAGTATGGGACTGCATTGTCAATACCAAATAGCATTCACACCACCATAACTGTGCCTTACCCCATTATGGCTGCATAGTTGCCATCAGGTTTGGTATCATCCAACGTGTAGGCAACTGGAGCTTCCTCTCCTTCGATAATCATGGTTCCACAGTAATCTTGGAAATCATCAAGATGGAAGAAGATATTTATCACCCTATCAAGCTACCCAGAGCAGTTAACGATGAGCACATATTTTTCAATTTGAGAAGCTCAAAGGTCAAATATAAGATGCTATACTCTAAATATATAAAGGCAAACCAAACCGATGTCAAAAAGAAGGCTAAGTAGCCAATATGTTGTGAAAAAATCTAACTGCAAACCCCTCTTTGCAAAGAATAAAGCAATATGATATTTTCCATTAATCCAGGACACCCTTTAATGAAATCTTGTTTCCTTTGGCATTAATACTTGTGTCCTCTATCTCCTCTTTCATAATACATCAGATAAAACCAAAGATGTGTAAAAGAAATATTAGTCCCTTACTGTAAAATAAAAGACACTAAACACTCACATTTTACGAGGAGCCATTTACTTTATATTAACTAGTTCTTAATTATCTGGAAACAAGGCAGAGAGGACATGGATAACTAAAATCCACAGGGTTCCAAACCCTCATTTCAAACATGACCATAAGAACAACTTAGAAAAAAATTCAGCTCATTTTGGACAAAGGGCTTCTCTCATTCCCCTCCTGAACAAAATATATACAATTTCAACAAAAGAATGTGACAAAGCAATAGGAAAAATATCAGGGCAGAATTTAAAATGCTATAATAATATCCTATTACAGTGCACTACTCCTACTGCTCCATCATTTATTTGCATATTGAGGTTGTTTGAACAAAATTATGGTGGAAGACTTTGGAACAAATATTGTATAGAAAATCCAATAAGAGGGTTTCAAAATGAAGAAGAAAAAAACAGAGAAAGAACTTTGAATATGTACCACCCTAACCTGTATATGAGCAGACTCACCTGTAGGCCTTTTTACTGGCACTTGCTTCTCTCTCTCCTCCCACGTCCCTCCCCACTGTGCATCCATGAGAATCAATGTCCAAGTCGAAGGGTGCCTGTGTGACCCTTGAGTATACTGGGACAGAGAAACATTTAGGAATACTGAAATGTGGGAAAGAGAAATGTTTAAAGTCTACACAAGAACTCAAGAAGATTTAAGAATACAAGAGAAATAGCTGAGGAATCATCCGTTATCAAAAGACAAGAAAGAGAGGAGACAAACTGGATAGGATGTGATAAGAGCAAGTACACACTATCATATGGGAGTTAACTGGATTGGATGGAGAGATAGCAGAGGATGTCGGACTATCCATGGTGGAGGCCCTGCTTTCCGGGTAGTGAGACTCCTTGGACACCTCTTTCCCAATGCAAAGTTGGTCTCTGAGCTATGCAGGTGCACTGGGAAGAAGTGAAGGAACAAGGAGGAGAGAGAAGATTCACTTCATGCCAGGACAAACCATGCGGCACCAGTGGCAGTTCTATCATTTGCAGGTAGAAAGCTGAGCCCTGCCTATGCACACAGGACGTCCAGAACTTCCAGTTAGCTTGGTCCTGCCTCACTCTTAAAAAGGAAGAAGCATTCAAAGACATCTAGACATTTAACAAAGTCCTTTTACAAGAGCAGTAAAGACAAAAGTAGTAACAAACTAACAACAAACAAGAAGGAACTCTCAGTAAAAAAAGACGAGTAGAAGAAATTTCTCCCAAAGTGGCAAGTAACATTTCTAGGGAGAAAAATGAAGACATTGCAACTATGGGAGGTGAGAACGAGGAATATTAAGAATAAAATAATTCAATAGAAGCTTTATGAGTGTGGGGGTTTAAGAGTTCTGAACAAATGATCACATTCATCTGGAATAATAACTCAAATTTACCACAGACAAAATTACAGGAAAAATAATAAAGAGAGAGAGAATTTCCTACCAGATATGAAACATATTATAAAGCCACAGTGATTAAAAGAATAATACAGTGCTGTCATAGCACTAGTTAATATAAACCTGTGTTGGATATCTAGATTGCACATCTAGATAGTGGAGGAAGATATTAGAACTTAAGTTTTTCAAAAAAGTCTACTTTTATATATTTTATAATTATAAAAATATATAGTGGTAGTTGTTGTTCAAAATTTTTTATGTATAAGGCTATAAAAAATATTTAGAGGACAGTGACAAAGATCAGTAGAATAGAACTGTCAGTCCAGAAAAGCCCCATGTATATAAGAATTTAGTAGGGTGAAACCATCATAAACAAATTTTTAAAAACTGATACACTGGGAAAAAATATTTGCAACATATAGAGAAAAAATTTAACAAGCAAAGGATAAATAGGTAACTTACGGAATGATTTAATATAGCCCCTAAGCCTTATTAATGATAAAACTTACAAATTACAGATAAATGGGATATTTTCCCCTACTGATTGGCAAAATTTTTTAAAGATTATTAGCTGGACCTACCCAAGTCGATTGACTTTATAATTCCACTTTTACAAATTTATCAAAATGTTCCTATACAAATCTGCAGAGCCATATGAATGAAGCTGTTTATTGCAGCATAGTATGTAATAGCAAAAACTTGGAAATAATCAAATGTCTATCAACAGTAGACCTATTGGGTACATTTTGATAGAGTCATACAGTGAAATACTGTTTATTCAGTTATTGAAATGAGGTACATTTAAATGCACTGATAGAGAAATGTTTATGGCAAACTGCTAACAGGAAAACACAAATTTCAGTTTAATATGTATCATGTTTTTAAAAAAAAAGTTTGGGGAAAAAATATAACATTTATTTAAAATTATGTTTGCATATAAATGTTATACATATTAAGACACTGCTGTACACCTGAAAGTAATGAAAAAAAATCGAATGTCAACTATAACTGAAAAATAAAAAAATAAAGTATATATATATTTCAATATATATGTATGTATATACTTAAAGTATTACCTATGCATACAATAACTCTCTAAGGATAAACAACTTAAAATTTTAACAGTGATTCCCTAAGGGGAGAGGTAATAGGAGAAGGATATTTTTCATAAACTTATTTTTTGAAAGTTTTATAGTGGACAAGTTTACTTCTGTAATTTTTCTAAAAATCAGGTATTGCTTCTGTCATTTTAAGCAGGAATTGATATAAATTAGATTTAATAGAAAGTGCAAGTGATGTAGATAAGCAAAAGCGAGGGAGACTGGAAAGATTCAAGACATTGGTAACGGCCTGCTCTCTCCAGTTAAGCGGAGAAGAGAGAAAGGCTGAAGTGGCTGTGATGTTCAACTCTCACAGGGATCCTGGGAGGGTAGGATACAGATAGTGAGAGTAGCTGGACTTAGGAT
The DNA here is from genome assembly GCF_000325575.1 of Pteropus alecto. Lineage (NCBI taxonomy): Eukaryota > Metazoa > Chordata > Mammalia > Chiroptera > Pteropodidae > Pteropus > Pteropus alecto. Next base: position 633,740 of record NW_006440820.1, read on the forward strand.
GACCTGGTGGAAGGCCAGAAAAGAATGGGGGTACTCCTTGCAAATTCAAACAGATGTTACGCACCAAGAGACTGAGAGGCATTTCCTGGAATAATCAATCTACAAGCAATCAAGGGCTGTCTGTATCAAAATGCAAAAAGTTACCTTCTCTTTAATAATCCAAACCATACTGCACTTATGAAACAAAACAAAGCAAACAAACAAAAATCTTGAATGATTGGTTGCTGAGTGCCCAATATGTGCTAGTTATTGTGCTAGGCTATTCGGGCTGCTAAATTCTCTCCCTTTTATCCAGTTAGCTCAATATTCCCGGAGCTTTTGTGTTATTTGTTAATCACAGTGTCTTCGGCAGTGACGTTAGCACTCTAAGACAATGCAAAGACTATGTTATAAGAGTCAATTTCATCAGATTTCATTACCTTATTGAATCCTTCAAGAAACTGTTATTGACTATGGCCATGCCACCCTGAACAAGCCCAATCCCGTCTGATCTCGGAAGCTAAGTAGGGTTAGGCTTGGTTAGTACTTGGATGGGAGACCAACTAGGAAAACCAGGTGCTGTAGGTGTAAAAAATTAAAAAAAAAGTGGGGGGGATTGTAAGCTGACAAGGTCCTTGCAATCTGTGAGGTCAACCAAGGGTTGCCTCCCCTAAAAAAAAAAAAGAAAAGAAAAGAAAAAGAAACTGTTATTGAATTGCTTATCGATGTAACAGGAATCACATTGGATGTGAGTTTTGGAGCCTTCTCTTGTGTTTCTACAATAGCCTAGGGAATGCTAACACTGACCTTAATATATTGTCATGCAATTATCAGTTTACATGACTGTCTTCCTCCTGAGTCTGGGTTTTCTGGGCAAGGAAACATGTGAATTCCCAATGCCTATTATAATTGGTAATTCCCAATTCCCAATGTCTGTTGTACAATAGGTGCTCAATAGTAATCAGTTAAAGAAATATATTAATATAGTAACTCAAAGGAAACTAAAAATGTTTTGGTGAGACTTTCATGTCTACAATCATTTTTTTTTAAATGTAACTCAAAGTTCATTACCAACAAGGACTCAGTCAGACCCAACCTCTAAAAGGTGGAGAACTTGGGTTTTCTTTTTGATACTGGTACCCAACATTGAACTTCCCTAGCACGTAGCAGGTCTAAGATAAAAGTTTGCAGACGTGAATGGAAAGTTATAGATTCTCTTCACAAATAAAGGCATTCAAGTCATTAGGAGAAAAATCTCTATTCCATGATCCTTAACCTGATCTACTTGTCATCAGCCAGCTACCTAAAATGCAGGACCTGGGTGATGAGAGGAAACAGTTTAGCAGCGGTAGGCTCTTCATGGTGAGTCACTACACTGTCCTTTGCAAAAGGTAAATTACTTTCTGAACTGATACACCAATTTAATAATAGTTCTAAATAGGATTTCTTACAAAGGTAGAGAATTAGGAGGCTATGAGGTAGCTGAAAAAAGGGTAGAAACAGAAAGATACTATTCTACACAGTAAAGTAGCACACTTGTTGAATATGTATGATGAACAAATTGATTTAATTTAATATAGTAGAATCTCGACACACATGAGAAATAGCCTGGAAATTTTCAAACTTCACCTTTGTGAATGGCTCTAAAAATGTATACTTTTAAAAGTTGTATTAGAAAATGTTAATAAGCTATATTCACATGATTTTGTGGAAAGATTAATAAACTTTATATTGAACTATAAAAAGTTGGTCATATCCCAAGGAAAGGAAATTTCATGAGTTTGTGTCAATATATTTTATTTGATAGAAAAGTACTTAGAACCTGGACTAAACGTTTTATGTCCAGCATTCTAATTAAAACAGTTACATGCAAATGTATGTATTTATACCAAGTTTCTTAGACCTTCTCCTGAAGGTCTTTATTTAAGGAAAGTACTCACTCTTTTTCTTCCAAAAGGGCTCTTTATAGTAAACAACACACTTGATGACTGAACCCAAAGGCACACGAGTGATCAGCTGGTTTCTCATCATTGGCAGAGGGGGATTGAAATGAATCTTCATGCCCAAAGTAGGAGGAATAGCACTAATCACATACTTAGCCTAAAAGAAAACAACACAGTTAAACATTGTTGGTGGGTTGTTTTGCTTCTTTTTTCTTTCTTTTTTTAGTTCTATTTCTTTTCGTCTTTATTAAAATATAATAGACAATTAGTTGCTCATATTTACATTGTACAATTCAATAAGTTTTTTTTTCAATTATATTTGGCATACAATAATATATTAATTTCAGTTGTACAGCTGATCAGTTGTACATAGTGATTAAAGATCTATGTAACTCACAAAGTGATCACCCCACTAAATCTAGTACCCCTCTTCCCCTTACATATTACGACATTATTATTTTTCTTATGGTATACTTTATATCTGCATGTCTATTTTGTAACTATCCATTTGTATTTCTTAATTCCTTTGCCATTTTTCACTGTTACCATCCCCTCCAACCATCCTCCCATCTAGTAGACCTCAAAATATTCCCTGTATCTATGAGTTTGTTTCTGTTTTTGTTGTTCTTGCCATTGTGATCGAGTGTCCTTGGCTTTCTTGTTCTCTAGATAGGGCATTTGATCCTCTTCTTTATTCACTTTGGTTATTCCTTTGTTTATTCCATTTAATATACTTATCTCAGATAATGTGTTCTTCATTTCAGACAGCTTCTCTTTTATAATTTCCATTTCCATTTTTATGTTTTTTATTTCTTTGTTGAAGTTCTCACTGAATTCATCTATACTTCCCATAAGTTCATTGAGCATCTTTACAAGCAGTGTTTTGAACCCTGCATCTGTTAGATTACTTGACTCCATTATATCTGAATCTCTGTTCTCTTCTCTCATATGGTTTCTACTTCTTTGTCTTACCATTTTGGCTGCCTTTCTGTGTCTATTTCTATGTACTAAGCAAAGCTCCTAAGTCTCCCGGTCTTATTAGCATGGCTTTGTTTAGTAGGTGTCTAGTGGCACAGTCCTGAGAGGGGTTCAGCTGCAGGCCAAGTTAAACCCCAGCCTGTACCCCTCTGGGGCCACCTATTAAAATTCAGCAAGCAATCTGCAGATGCTGTGCTTATAAGTGCCTCTGGAAACCACACCAGAGCTGAGGTCAGCTGCCACCAGTGTTGAGTCTTAGCGCTACTCAGCAAGGAGCACCAGACTCGCGGAGAACACAACTGGATGTGGCTTGGGTGGAGCTGCTAGTTGGGAGAGGCGGAGTCTCAGGGAATCCTCTGGGTGGAACGACCTCTGTTATCCAGTTTGATGAAGTCTCAGCTATGGGGGCGCTGTCTCTGTACACTGGGAAGGGAGAGGGCTCAACAGAAGAGCAATGGATACCACCATCACTTCAGTCCTGGAGAGAGCCTCACCTTTGGCCCTCACTCTGACAACTCAATGTCCTCCTGTAAGTCCGTGGTTCCCCCTGTGCAGCTGACCCAGAGCTGGTGCTCAGAGCAAACAGGTCCATCACCACTAAAGTCCAGTCACGGACACAGCCCCTTTACCACTCAGCCGCTGGGGACTGGTCAGCCTTGCATCTTCACCCACTCCTACCTTCTACCATTGCAGGCTGATTACTTCTCTCCCTAGTTGTAGTGCTTCTGTTCATCTAGATCCCAGGTGACTTTCTTTGCTGTTTGTGCCGTGTTTCTGTCCCAACTTTGATGTGGTTGTGAGAGAGATGAATAAAGCTTCTATCGTCTATGCCATTTTCCCCCTCTTCCCTGTTTTTGCTTATTTCTTAATGTTTCTCCTTCATTCTACTTTTGCCCCCTTCTTCAGTCTCTTCTTAACAGAGAAACTGGAAGGATCTTGTTAAAACCAAAACAAGCCCTTATTCCCTAGGTCAGAACCTCCAATGATTTCACATCCTATGTAGAATCAGAACCAAGTTCCTCACAGTCACTTCAAGACCATACATGAAATAGACCCCTGTTACATCTTTTATCTTATCTTTAATTACTATTCCCCTCAATCCTTAACTCTGCCATTTTGATTAACTTGCTGTTCCTTCATCATGCCAAGATTGTCTCTGCCTCAGGGATTTTGCACTAGCCATTCTGTCTACCAAAAATGCTTCTCCCTCAGAGAGCCACATGGCTCAATCCCTCATCTTTTTTGGTGCTATGCTCAAACATCACCTTCTAAGTGAAGCCTTCCTTGATGACATATTTAAAATTGCATAACCAGTCATCTCAAACCACCTCTGGCACGCCCCCTTCTCCTTCTCTGCTTGATTTCTTCCCACAGTACTTATTACTATCTAGCATACTTTATATTTTAACTATGTATTTGGTTATGGCCTTGCTCCTTCAGTAGAATGTAAGCCAGATGAAGGCAGAAAATGTTGTTCACCGTTATGTTCCCAACTCCCAGAACAGTGCCAGGCACATAGGAGGCACTTAATATTTATCAAATAAATTTTTCTTTGTTTTTCTAATTATATAAAAGTGCAATACAGATAGTTAATAATATATGTTTTTAAAAATCCCCGCCCCGCCCCCCCTGCCCCGCCAATATTCTGGTTCTCTTTTACTTTCTTTCAAATAGAGTTAGCCTTTTCGCTTTTGACAAAGGATTATCTATGAAATCTGGAATATTCTTGGCTTTATTTAAGCTTTGGTCATCTATGAGACTCTTGCCTCTTCCTTCTAATTTAAAGCTCTTGGTTACCTCATACACCTCATGATTTAAGGTCTCCACAAGGACATCTTCTCCTGTCTGGTCAATGTGGGTCACAGGCCTCTCTAGTTTCACTCGGTCCCCAAGGAGATCCATTATCCGCTCACTCACTTGACTAGATCCACCCACAAACTTCCTTTCCTGGAAAATAAAAGTACACAAGAGGTAGATAGGAAATATAGGAATGTGTACAAATTATTAATAACTTCCCTCACAGATCTTTATGTGAAATAAATAAAATTTCATTTTGCTGTTGTGAACAGTGCTTTTAACCATTGTTTTCTTACTAGTGATTGCTGGCTTTTGACAAAATTACAGGTTTTATAACAGTCACCTCCAAGTCTATGCTTTTGCAGATTCCCAGGCTCCAACCTTAGCTGGACCACCTCAATCTGACCCCATATCCCACCTGTCTAATCACTACCCCTGCTCTATGCCCTATCTGTATCCCCTTGTTGTGTTGCTGGGTCTGGTGAAGCTACCTACAGCTGGGCCACCACTCATCTGAGCCTGTTTTCCCCATCCTTATTACTCAGGCCCAGAACCTCCCTGGCCCATCCATCCCTGGGCCAGCCTACTCTCTATTATTACAGGCTGCCCATCTTAACTTGGGTCAGATGCCTGCTGCTTCCATGGCCACTGAGGTCATTTTACCTCACTGCACTAACCCACCTAAGCCCTGCTAAACCTTCGAAAGATTCTTCATGGTTGTGCACACATTTGAGCTGACTGCCTCTTCCTAAATTTTCAGTTAATTTTTAAAAGACTATTTCAAATGGATTTAGGAAGAAGAAGGAAGAAAAGAAGGAGAAGAAGAGGAGGGGAGAAGGAGAAAAAAAGGGAAATGAGGAGGAGGAAGGGGGTTAAGAAGGAGAGGAAAAGAAAATGACTAACAAGCAGGTTATATAAGAAGTCTAATCTATTTCCTACTGTGACTAGCATAGTGCCTTATACAATGCTGGAACCCAGAAAATAGGCAATGAATGAATGAATGAATGAATGAATGAATGAATGAATTCCATTTGCTGTGTGTTTTAAATTAAAAACACACAGCTGACTTTCCTCATTGAGTTTTCCAAGAAGTGTTCAAGTTATGTCCATCAAATGGTCTCCTACAAACTTATCAAATAATAACAAAATGTATATCCAATTGAAAAATTGCAAAAGTACATAAAAAGAAACAAGCCTAATCTTAAAATTATATTGGGTACCTAACAACAGGCTGTCCCCTCACAAGTTACTTTGAGCTCTCATGATAAAGCTGTAAAATTCACAAGCCTGCCTTCTGCTCTATCTGCTCATGATTAAAGGATGATGCCAATCTTTCATTTAAGCAGTGGTGGTTTTCTGTTGAAATGGTGGGGATATAGATGGGTACCTGCCCTCCATTGGTTGTTGAGATGATCCTAATTGTGCCCCCACACTGCTTCACATACCACAGGAACCAGAGAGCAGAGACCTCATGGGTCTCCGCACTGACACACACGTTCACAAAGAAAGTAGCAAGCTTCTTTGCAGATCTGTTCAGGAAGAAACAAGAGCAAAATTGCCAAATGCAACAGAGCATCATCTTCATTCTCTGGAAATTATTCAAGCAATAAATTTACTTGGCTAAGTTTGGCACAACTTGACAAGTCAGAGAAAATTGTCCCTAGACTCCTGTATTATAAAACATGACATCAGAGATTTGGAGACTATGAGATTTATTTTCCCCTTAACCAAAATACCTAATTCAAATTCAGCTTATATTCCATAGTCTATGCTGTCATGATTTCTCTCTACACACTTGCTACTCTTCCAGTGATCCTCATTGGGTAAAAGGCATTCACCCAATTGCTAAGGCCAACACTCTAGAAATCAGCCTTAATTTCTATCTTTCCATTACTCTTCCTGCATCCAATCCATCAGGAAGTCCTATTGTCTTTCACTGCATCACTCTACCTTCATCACTGCCGATTTAGCATCATCTCTTGCCAAGGGTATTGCAATTATCTCCTCTAGACCAGTCTCTGCCTCCACTTGTCTTCACCTGGTATCTATTCGCTACACTTGAAGCCAGAAGGTTTTTACCTCTCTCCCCTACATGGTGCTCTTTCTAAAATGTAAATTAAGTCATGTCATTCCCTTGCTTAAAACCCTCCAATGTCATCCTATCAAAATCAGAATAAGATTCCGATCCTTTACCATGGCCTCCAAAGTCCTAAGTGATATAGCCCATGCCTACCTTCTCTATCTCATCTTATACTCTCTCTACTTATCCTAATTTCTCCTCAGAAAGATGAACTTTTATATGTCTATGAAAATGAGCACTGGCTTCCACATTCCCAGCACCCTATCATTCTCTATCATTTTATCATAATATAGTATCATTAGAATTCTTTTCACTATCTTAAATTATCTTAATTATTGTTTTATTATTTTTTATTGCTGTCTCCCCTTCTAGGATATCAACCAATGAAAATAGGGATCTTAACTTTCTTGCCCACCATAGTGTCCCCTTTAATAAAAGTGCCTGGGACATAGTAAGCACTCAGTAATTACTTGTTGGATGATTTAATGAATGGTTAATAAGGAAAATCAATTAAGCATTATTACAAAATTATCTATAATGCACAAAGAATATACTAGGAACTGTACAAAACACAGAATTAGTCACAGCTATCTACTCAATTATTTTACTGCCTAATGGAAAACAAGTTCAAAGGATAAATAGGAGGAAAAACAATTAATAGAGCAGAGATAGGTGACCTTTTGCTTGGAGTTGTCAGGTAAATGGTGGGAGGTTATATCCTATCTGCAGGCACACCAGCAAGTGAATAATTTCACATAATTCCAATGACTCAGTTATATTTAACACACCTGAAAATTCACCAGTAGTAATACATACTTTGGGATATCTTTAATAAGGACCAATCATCCCTTTGACTTTGACATAAAGTTTCTGTGTTATTAATCTGGTCATGTCTGAGGCAGAATTTGCTACCTGGTAGTGCTGACAATGAGTGGAATAAATAATACTGAACTCTTTAACACTCGAAGGTTTTTACACCTGTTGCGTTATTGAATTATCGTAAAACTATAAAAGTTATTATTTTTCCCCAGTCACAAGCTCCAAAACAGGCTCAGAGAGGTTAGTAATATGTAGTACACAGCTCACTAAATGATACAACTTCAAACCACATTATACCTTATTCAATTAGTCAACTGACAAGTTGACTCAACAAAGGGCATCTCTTTACTCTAGTATACCTTGACTCTGGACTTTTGTAGAATCACGCCTAACATACATAACAGTTACTGACAATGTCTGCAGCCATAACAACCTGACAGAACTTTTGTGACAGTCTCCATCATTTAGCCAGCAAATAATGTAATATATATGTTGAAGTGACATAGTTTCGTAAGATTCTTCATGATAACTGAAGGGATAGAAATTGCTGACTTGTGATTCCTTTGCAGAAACAATTTGTGACATCTATCTAAAGCAAATATCCAAACATTGTTTAAAATATTACTTCAAAGTGAAAACATCCTTTTGCTGTTTCCTAATATCCTGTTTCTTTTATTCCTTGTTTTATAGGTGAATTGGGGCAGTATAAGGTTAAGAGAGTAATAAATAACTAAAAACTTAATGTTGGCCTAGCCAGACAGCCAATATTAAACATAAAAATACGGCTGCAATTGCAGTTGTTATTACTGCCAATTTGAAAGAAATAATCTAGGATTAAAATGGAGGGAGATCTAAAAGTAATTCTCTCTGGAGGGTCAGGTCATTCCTAATCCTTTATTTGATTTACTCTGGGAGTTTTAGTGTGAAAAGAAATGAGAAGAACAACATCTGAGGGAAGGAAAGTCAAGGAAGCTAGTGTAATAATATTTTTGTTTTCCTTGCCCTGTTGACTTTTTAAAAGATAAATATATTTTTATACATGAAAAATAGATACACATTATATAAAAGGTGGAAAATTCATAAAATAAACAGGTAAGAGAATGAGTATCTTTCATATTTCTCCTCCTCAAAAGATAGTCACTAGTTTCATTTTAATGCATTTTTTTCTAGGTTTAGGTTTTAAAAAAGGTATTTAAATAGCTGTAACCACATTGCAAATTTAATTTGTGTTTCTGAAAAGCACTTTATAAATAATAACTGAAAGAATAATCAATATTAGTCTTTGAATATATCATTGTGCTTTAGTTTGAATCATGATAGGATGGATATTCTAGGGATTACTTCCTTTAAAACCAGGAAATATATATCTTGTATATCTTGTTTAGAAAAAGATAGAAAATTACCTTGTGTTCATATATTCCTAATATCTCAGAATTCTTTATTTTACCAGCCAACAACCTAGAATTTCCCCAAAGAGAAGACTAGGCAAAGGACATGATAGAAAAAGCCAGATATCTATGGTCCTAAAGGAATAAAATTAGTCCTATCTTTAAGGAGCTTTAAAGTGTTCTAGGGACAAAAGACCTAACTGAATCTATTAAAAGCTTTTCATAATATAAGTTATAAAATAAATGCAGATAGTTAAATACTCAATGAATTTTGAAAAATGTAATGTATAGAACTTAAAGGTAAATTCTGTGATTTTATTAGAATCAAAATAAGTTATATTACAAACTACATTCTCAGAAAAGGTGGCAAATAGCATTAAATAAATATTAAAAAGAATATAATTAATAATAGACATTGATTTCATGACAGTAATAGGATTTTATTATTACAGAATTGGTTTCTTTCAAAGGTCGAAGACATAGGAAAAGTACAAGAATTTTTAACACAGATAATTACACATTATTATTAATAATAATGAAAAACTAGAAGTAACCAAAATGCTAATGAATAAATACATCTAGACCAGAGAATATGCACAGAATATTCTCGAACCATGAAATATCATATTCGGTGAAGCACTTTTAAAGATGTGAATAAATGTTTGTATTATAATATTCAGTATAAAAAAACATTTAGATGGATGCCCGTTGCTTTTGCAGTGCATATACACTTTCCTTTTCAGAAACGAGAACATATATCACCCTATACATACTCAATGAAAGCCTGCTTTTCTATGGATTTAACATTATGTATGATCTTTTCAAGAGATTAAATATTCTTCCACATGATTTTAAAAGACTATAGAGTATTCCATTTTTCAGGTATCCTACAAATAATATAACTGATCTTCTATTATTATACATTTATATTTTCCCTTTTATTTATTTCTTAATTTATTTATTTATTTTATGGTGACATTGGTTAACAAAATCAAATAAGTTACAGCGGTACTTTTTAACAGTAAGGGATATATGTATTTATACTATGTATTCACCTCCCATAGTTAGATTTCTTTCTGTCACACAATTGACCCCCTTTACCCCATCTAACTTCTTCTCTCCTCCTTACCCACTACCCTCTGATAATCACTAATCTATTGTCCATATCCATGAGTCTCTGTTTCTTACTGCTGTTCATTTGTTTTAGGTTTCTATCCTACATATAAGTGATATCATGTGATTTTCGACTTTTTCTGTCTGACTGATTTCGCTTAGCATGGTTATCTCGAGGTCCATCCATGTTGTCGCAAATGGCAATAATTCATCTCTTCTTATGGTTGAGTAATATTCCATTGTATATATGTACCACCAATTCTTTAGCCAATCATCTATCGCAGGACACCGTTT
>NW_006440820.1:647057-652283 GCF_000325575.1 Pteropus alecto
TAATATATCATAGTGAAGGCCTTTTTGAGTTGAGATAATTGGGTGTTCTGTTGACTTCTTGAATTTCAAGCTCCAGCTCATTCCTTAGATTTGGGAAATTCTCTTCCACTATTTGTCTGAAAATCTTTCTAGTCCTTGCTCCTTTTCCTCACCTTTGATAATGCCCATTATTCTTATGTTTCTTCTTCTGATGGTATCAGCTAGTTCTTGAATCTCTCTTTCATTCTTTTTCATTCTTTGGTTTTTCTCTTCTTCCTTCTGATTTATTTCTAGATTTCTGTCTTCAAGATCACTGATCCTTTCCTCCATTTGGTCGACTCTGTTTCCCAAACTTGCCATTTCATTTTCCAAATCTTGCAGTCCATTTTTTTACCTTCAAACGAACTATTCTGTTCTTTTTGAGGGTTTCAATTTCCTTGCTCTCTTCATCTAGTTGTTTTTGTAATTCCTGAAATTGTTGATATGACTCATTTTGGATCTCACTGAGTTTTTTCAGAAGTACCATTCTTAATTCTCTGTCATTTAAGTCGCATATTTCTATGTCTGTAAGCTTATTTTCTCTTTATTTCTGATTGCCTTGTCACCTTGGTTGTTCATGGTGTTTAATGGATTATCTCTCCGCCTGGGCATTAATGGAAGTGTATTCTGCTGTTTTTCCAGAAAGATTTGTTATATTAAAGGTCTCTCTTTAACCTGTTGCAAAGAAGGCGCTTTTCTTTTGGTTTCCCGTAGGTGGTGTCTAAGACTCTTGGATCCCTGCTTCATATAAAGCCTTAATAATGCCTTTTTATTTTCTTGTAGCTATTTAATCATGCTTGCTACCCTAATCTCAGTCTCTGTCTGTGTTAGTGAAAGTTTCTGTAGCATTTGCTCAGATACCCCTGGGTTCCATGGTATCAGTCTCGGAGGGTATGTAGGAAAGAGCCCTCTATTTTGGGGGTTAGGGGCTGCAGCTCAGCCCCGGTTTTGCAACCGCGGCCAGTAAAAATCAACTTGTTTCTCTGCCATCCCGCTTCCCTACTTTCTGCCCTGATTACTGGGCTCTGCCACCAGGCATGTGGAACTAACAGCTCTCCTAGGCAGGGCTTTTCTAGGAACTCACCACACATTCTCTCCTTCCCCCTCACCCTACAGAGAGCTCTGGCAGCTGTGAGAAGCAGCTTCTTTATTTCTCCCAGACCACCACCCGACATCTGTGGTAGCTTTTATGTGCAGATCCCATGCTCAGACATGCTTGTGTGTGGTTTGGGCGTTTTTTGTTGAGTTTTAGATGTTCAACTTATTGTGGTTTCAAGGGGAGAGATCTGGGGACGTCTCTCACTCCGCCATGTTTCTCCAAACTATATTTTCCCTTTTAAAAATAATTATTTGAATCTCCCTCTCTCCTTTTCTCTCTCCCTTCCTCCCTTCTTGTATGCCTATCTACCTCTGTTCTTTTCTCTCTCTTTCTTTAATCTAAATTCTAAGAAGTTGAATTTATACATTTAGCATATAAATTTCATGTCGTTTTATTATTTCCATATCTTAGATTTAGATATTGCTAAAAATTGTGTTGTTGTTTTTTTTAATTTTTAGTTGTTAGTGCTCCAGCTTCCTTCCCCAATGCCTAGGGAATAAAGATATCAATACCAGAGCCAATCATATTCCCAACTTATGCTACTTAGCATGGAGGACAGTCTCCTTGAACTTGGCTTCCATTTCTCTTCCTTTCTTTACCACAAATTCATCATGTCCTTGGACTTACCATCCTTTTCTTTTTCCTTGCAGTCCAAGAGCAGTGAGACTTCTCCATATTTCTATTTACATAGACCCCAACATTTATATATAGTTCCCAACCCTGTCAACCAGAATTTAGTGCTTAGCTCATGAATATTTGCTTTTGACACTACATGCTTTTCATTTAATGGGAGCAGTCGGTCCAGTCATACATGTTTCCACTACAGTTGTGAATTATTTAGAGAACTTCTCTAGAAGTTCCTCTTCAAATCCTTGAAGAGTTTCTCCCATAAGCTGTTTCATATGCATATGCTAATGTACTATTTTTACATTGAACCACCAGAGAGGAGCACAAAAGTATTCCTACATCAACAATTTAATAAATTAGATCATTAAGCTAATGGTCTTTAAGCTGTTCTAGTAAAGGGGGAGGCACATTCTGGTCTGTTCTGAGGACTTTACTGGAAAATACCAGTTTTGTGATGCAGCACTCTTCCAAAGAAGTAGGTCTGATGTATAGATGCCTTTAGGGCATGGCCCACTTCCAGTATTTTTAGCATTCCATCTGGCCAAATGTCATAGTTTTAGATACAAAATAGCTACTTGTCCCATTCCTGTTGAATGGTATTGTCAAATAAACCTAAAAGACAGTCACAATAAATGCCTGTGCCTAATGTAGAGTCTTACTCTGTCCAGCAGATCTTGTCTAGTAGCTCCTTCATTGTTATGTGGTCCCACTCTTCTGCAAGGGGTGCCTTCCATGGTGCATCACTGGGAATCTACATTCAGATGAGGATTCAGAGAGAAAAAATGTAATTTTCTACTTTAAATAACTATTTTAATAGTATTAAAACTCTAACTTAAAGAAGTTTTCCAAATCCTCCAATAGTGACTTTTATTGCATAGCCAATGCTGTCTGTGTAGCTTTCCTATTATAGATCTATACCACATGATTAACTTTTAATTCATAACACTTCCTGCTATGTTGCAATTGGTCTGTTTCCAAATATCATTACTAAGTTACTTATTTAGCGAGAACGTTCATAAATCCAACTTATTTACACATATTGGACAGCTGTTTCAAATCACATCTTAACTGGAATTTCAGGTCAAGCTCTGTGTATATGGGCTGCAGGTTTGGGCATGATGGTGACTCACAAATCCAGAAGTCTTATTTTGTTATATCCTGAGGATTTTCTGGATTAGAAACATCATCTCAAGAAGGTCAAGTAATATATGATCTTTTCCCTTTTCATCAGTAGTATACGAATAGCAGTCTGTTGGACATCTCATTCTTTTAGCATTTAGAAACAAGTTCATTCATTCATTTCACAAATCTTTACTGAGAGTTACTCTGTGCTACACAATGTGTTATGCATTGGTGATATGTTCCATCTTTTTTTCTTTTAAAATTATTTTGAAAAATACAAATGTAGTCAAAGAAGCTTTAGAAAGATTTACCTCTTGTCCCATGTTATCCATTGTCCTCCAAAGATTATTATAATCTAGGTAGGTAATTGGATTCCACACAGATGGTAATGGGCCCCTGAATGGGTATGATTTGCCCTATGAGATGATAAAACATATTTTTTTAAAGGAAACATTTACTACAATGTTAAATCTGCCAAGTAGATAAATGCCTGCAGACAAAATCATGTTATCAATATGTGATATACACTCAACTCTTTTAGTTCCTTGTGGCTTCAGAACCCTAGTTAAGTTTTTAACATTGAGATTTCAAACAAAATTCCGTTACCTAAATAAATTTGATTCCACAACAAACACAATAAAAAGATTCTTTCTGAAACTGGAACATTTACCATGTAAAATATAAACGCCAAAACAGAAATGGGGTTACCTAAAGTAATCTCATTTGCTAATAATACTTGCTAGAATCTCAGAGTCAGTGTACCTGGAGGGCTAGAAAATTACAACTATAAACATACAAAGTAGAAGGGGATGCAGAAATGCAAAAGATCATACAAGAATACTATGAAAAAGTATATAACACCTAGATCCTAGAAGAAATCCTAGAAGATCCTAGAAGAGATGGACCAGTACATAAAAAAAATACAATCTTCCTAGACTGAATCAAGAAGAACTAGAAAAACTAAATAAACCAATCAGCAGTATGGAAATGGAAAGAATCATCAAAAACCTACCCAAAAGTAAAAGTCCAGGACCGGATGGCTTCACCAGTGAATTCTACCAAACATTCAAAAAAGATTTAATACCTATTCTTCTCAAACTCTTACAAAAAATCGAAGAGGAGGCAATACTTCCCAACTCATTTTATGAGGCAAATATTACCCTGATATCAAAACCTGGTAAAGATAACACACAAAAAAGAAAACTACAAACCAAAATCTCTCATAAAGACAGCTGCAAAAATCCTACATAAGATACTAGCAAACCAAATACACCAATATATTAAAAGGATTATACATCATGATAAAGTAGGCTTCTTCCCAAAGACACAGGGATGGTTCAACATACGCAAATCGATTAATGTGAGACACCACATGAATAAATTAAAAAATAAGATTCATATGATCTTATCAATAGATGCAGAAAAAGCCTTAGACAAGATACAGCATCCATTTATGGTCAAAACACTTAATAAAATCGGTATAGAAGGAAAGTACCTTAAAGTAATAAAAGCCATATATGGCAAACCCACCATTATGCTTAACGGTGAAAAACTAAAAACCTTCCCTCTAAGATCAGGAACAAGGCACTGTTATTCAATATAACATTGGAGGTCCTAGCGAGTGCAGTCAGACAAGAGAAAGATATAAAAGGCATCCAAATAGGAAACAAAGAAGTCAAATTGTCACTATTTGCGGATGACATGATTCTCTATATAGAAAACCCTAAAGACTCCACAAGAACACTAAAAGAAACAATAAGCAAATACAGTAAAGTTTCCGGATATAAAATCAATGTTCAAAAATCCATAGCATTCCTATACTCTAATAATGAAGTGTCAGAAAAAGAAGTGGAAAAAATAATTCCTTTTGCAATTGCAACAAAAAGAATAAAATACCTAGGAAAAAATCTAACGAAACATGTGAAGGACCTATATAATGAAAACTATAAGACCCTATTAAAAGAAATTGAAGTAGACACAAAGAAATGGAAAGTTATTCCATGTTCTTGGATTGGAGGAATCAACGTAGTTAAAATGACCATATTACCTAAAGCATTATACAGATTTAATGCAATCCCCATCAAAATCCCATCAGCATTTTTTAAAGAAACAGAACAAGACATCATCAGATTTGTATAGAAGCACAAAAGATCCCGAATTGCCAAAGCCATTCCAAGAATAAAGAACGAGCCTGGAGGCATCACTCTGCCCAACTTCAAATTATACTACAAAGCTACAGTAATCAAAACGGCATGGTGTTGGCAGCAAAACGGACACATGGACCAGTGGAACAGAATCGAGAGTCCAAAAGTAAACCCATATGTATATGGGCAAATAATTTTCGACAAAAAAGCCAATAG
>NW_006440820.1:653041-700784 GCF_000325575.1 Pteropus alecto
ATATTACTCAACCATAAGAAGAGATGAATTATTGCCATTTGCGAAAACATGGATGGACCTCGAGATAACCATGCTAAGCGAAATCAGTCAGACAGAAAAAGTCGAAAATCACATGATATCACTTATATGTGGGATAGAAACCTAAAACAAATGAACAGCAGTAAGAAACAGAGACTCATGGACATGGACAATAGATTAGTGATTATCAGAGGGTAGGGGGGAAAGGAGGAGTTAGATACGGTAAAGGGGGTCAATTATGTGGTGACAGAAAAAAAATCTAACCATGGGAGGTGAACACACAATGTAAGTATATATAATATATATAAGCCTTACTGTTAAAATATACAGCTGAAACTTACCGGACTTTGTTAACCAATGTCACCATAATACATACATACATACATACATACATACATACATACATACAGTTACATAAAAAAAGTAGAAGGAGATGATAAACCAATCACAGGAATGCAATGATCTGTAGCAAGAACCTCAATACAGAGCCCAGAAAAGTTTCTCAAGGAATCAGATGCACTAGGTCAACTCAGGAGTTCCCAGAGTTCTGCAAGGTCACAACAGAAAAAAAAGAAAAAAAAAAAAAAAACAACTTCACACCTCGCCTTGAGACGTGTTTATGCTACCTGGTTCTCCAAGTAGGGTAGAACACCTCAACATAGAGATGAAGGGAACACATTTCATCAAGGATATAATAAGACGACCTATACATCATCTCTGGGAGGGCCTAACTCATTGATGGCAGTTAAGAGACATGCACAAAAGACACTTTGGTTCCATCTGAAAACCTGAGTTAGAAGTCAGGCTGTGCATTCTACCATTATCTTTCAACTGAATCAGAAAAACTAGGTCCACAGTTAACCAAAATCTCACAACTCTGTCATTCAGCAAAGATTCACCTCATATTGATTTTGTAGGCAGAGACTGGAGATTGCAAAATGAGAAGATTTCATGTTTGTTATTTCTTTGTTTTTTAAATTTATTTTGAATTACAGCTGACATATAATATTATATTAGTTTCAGATGCACAACATAGTGATTAGACATTTAAATACCTTATGAAGTGACCACCCCGATAAGTCTAGCACCATTCTGACACCTATGCTGTACTTTACATCCTTGCCTGCTTTGTGGCCCCTGAAAAACACTGATCAATTTTCTGTCACTACAGGTTTGCCTGTTCTACATTTTTTTTTAAAAAATGGAATCATGCAGTGTGTATGATGCCATGTTTATGTCTTCTTTTGCTTGGAATAATGTTCTTGAGGTGTGTCCATGTTTCAACTTGTTCAACTTTTATTGCTGAATAGTATTCCATTGTATAGATGTACTATGGTTTGTTTATCCATTCCTCTGTTGATGGCTATTTCTAGTTTTCATCTACTGTGAATAAGTTGCTATGAACATTCTTGTTCAGCTCTTTTTGTGTGCATACTTTCCTTTCTCTTGGGTAAATGCCTAGGAGTAAAATGGCTGTACTCTATGTTTACCTTTTTAAGTTTAACCGTTTCCCAGAGTGATTGAACCACTTCACATTCTCATCAGCAGTGTATGAGTTCTACTTGCTCCACATCATGACCAACACTGTGGACTTTTCTTTTATGCTTTATACTTTAAATATACTTTTTATTTTAGAAAAATGTTAGATTTGTAGAGAAGTTGCAGAGATAGTACGGAAAGTGTCCGTATACCTCTCAACTAGTTTTACCTAATGTTAGCATCGTACATTACTAATGTACATTTATCAAAACCAGGAGACTGACACTGGTACATCACTATTTATAAACCTTCAGACTTCATTCAGACTTCACCGGTTTGTCAACTAATGTACTTTTTCTGTCCCAGGATCCCATGCAAGATACTACATTACATTTAGTCAACACTTAATGATTCAAGTAATGGTCTCCTTAGTTACCTCAGGTCTGTGACAATTTCTCAGTCCTTCTTTGTTTTCATGACTTTGACAGTTTTGAAGAATATTGGTTAGGTATTTTGTAGAATGTCCCTAAATTTGGATCTATGTGAAGTTTGTTTTTCATTTTTAGATATGGGTTCTGTAGAAGAAAACAACAGGGCCAAATGCCCTCATCACATCATGATACCCATCTGACTTTTCATTGGTGATGTTAACTTGATTTCTTTTTAAATTTATTTTAATTTAATTTTATTTATTTATTTATTTATTTTTTAGTGTCTAGCCAGGGTTTGGATAATATCCAACAGTAGAGTATTTAGGTCCCCTACTATGATAGCGTTTTGGTCTGTTTCTCCCTTTAGTTCTGTTGGTAACTGCTTTATATATTTTTGGGCTCTCTGATTTGGAGCATAGATATTAATAAGAGTAATGTCTTCTTGGTGTAGGATTCCCTTTATCATTATGAAATATCCGTCATAATGGTAAAGTATCAAAAGGTAAAGTATCTTTCTTTATCTTTTTCATTTTGAAGTCTGTTTCATCCGATATTAGTACTGCTTTTCTCTGAAAGCCATTTTCTTGAAATATCATTTTCACCCTTCAATTTGAGTCTATATTTGTCTTTGGAACTAAGTTGTGTCTCCTGGAGGCAGCATATGGTTGAGTTTTGTTTTTTTGATACAATCCGCAACTCTGTGCCTTTTGATTAGTGAGTTCACTCCATTTACATTTAGGATGATTATTGAAATATGAGGTTTTCTTATAGCCATTTTGTCTTTTGCTTTCTGGTAGCTTGGTGTTTCCATTGCTTCCTTGTCCTTGTGTGTCTGTTTTTTTGTTTGTTTGTTTTGTTTGTTTGTTTTTCTTTTTTAATTTTGGTTGGGTTTTGTGGATGTTCCCTCTGGCCTTTCTTATTTTATGTTACGTACCAAAGTTCTACATCTTTGGCATGTGTTTACCATTATGAATATGTAAAGGACAGTTATGTATATATATATGGTAGTCCATTTTCTTCTGTGTGTGTCTTATCTCTACTCCCCTTTGAGAATGTTTATCCTTGAATCTTCCCCTTTTCTGTTACTGTTGTCTCATTTTGTCCCTATGTATGCTGATCATTCATTACTATCTTGCAATAGCAAATCTCTTCTTATTGTTTAAGCCTATAATACTCTGTTCTTAATAAGGGTTGCACTACTCTGCTTCTATCTGCCAGGTAGTCGCCTTAGTCATAGTTACGTATTTTTTTGTCATTTTGTTTTAGGCGAGCTGATCTCTTTTAGTATTTCCTGTAATGCAGGCCTCGTTGTGAAGAATTCCTTCAATTTTTGTATGTCTGGAAAGGTCTTCATTTCTCCTTCATATCTAAAGAAGAGCTTTGCTGGATATATTATTCGTGGCTGGTAATTCTTTTCGCTTAATAGTTTGAATATTTGGTTCCCTTCTTTCTTGCTTATAAGATTTGTGCTGAGAAGTCCAACAATAATCTAATGGAATTTCTTTATAGGTTATCATCTTCTTTTCCCTGGCTACTCTGAGAATTCTTTCTTTGTCATTAACTTCTGATAATTTAAATATAATGTGTCTTGGAGAAAGCCTTTTGGGGTTGAGATAATTGAGTGTTCTGTTGACTTTCTGAATTTCGAGCTCCAGCTCATTCCTTAGATCTGAGAATTTCCTGTCAACAATTTGCTTGAAAATACTTTCTGATCTGTGCTCCTTTCCCTCTTCTTCTGGAATACTCATTATCCTTATGTTTCCTACCCTGATAGTATCAACTAATTCTTATATTTCTCTTTCATTATTTTTCATTCTTTGGTCTCTCTCTTCCTCTTTCTGATTTATTTCTAGATTTCTGTCTTCAATATCACGGATCCTTTCCTCTATTTGGTCGACTCTATTTCCCAAACTTGCTATTTCATTTTTCATCTCTTGCAGTGTGTTTTTTATCTCCAGAAGTTCTATTCTGTTCTTTTTGAGGGTTTCAATCTCCTTGCTAAAGAACTCATTCTTCTCATCAAGTTGTTTTTTTCAGTTCCTGAAATTGTTGATATGACTCGTTTTGGATCTCACTGAGTTTTTCAGAAGTACGATCCTGAATTCTCTGTCATTTAAGTCACATATTTCTATGTCAGTAAGCTTATTTTCTGCAGATTGCTCTCTTTCTTTCTGAGATGCCTTGTCACCTTGGTTGTTCATGGTGTTTAATGGACTATTTCTCCACCTGGGCATTAATGGAAGTGTATTCTGTTGTTTTTCCAGAAAGAAGATTTATTATATAAAGGTCTCTCTTTAGCCTGTTGCAAAAAAGGTGTTTTTCTTTTGGTTTCCAATAGGTGGCGTCTAAGCCTCTTGGATCTCTACTTTATATAAAGCCTTAATAATGTCTTTTTTTCTTATAGATAGATATTCAATCATGCTCACTACCTTCAGTCTCAGTCCCTGTCAGTGTTAGCTACAGTTTTGGTAGCATTTGCTCAGACTGCCCTGGGGCTCCGCAGTGTTTGGTTTTAGAGGATATGGGGAAAGGGACCCTCTGGGTTGGAGAATGAGAACTACAGCTCAGCCTCGCATTTTGCAACTGTGGCTGATAATAATCAACTGTTGCTTCTCTGCCATCCCCACTTCTCTGCCGTTCCCCCTTCTCTGCTTTCTGCGCTGATCCCTGGGCACTGCTGCTGTGTGGAGCCCACAGCTCTCAGGCACGGTTGTTCAAGGAATCCACCGCACCTTCTCTCCTCCCCGCTCCTCTTGCAGGAGGCTCTGTCTGTGAGAGGCAGCTTCTTTGTTTCTCCCAATCTACTTACCGGCTCCCACAGTTCTGACCTGCGGTAGCCCTTATGCGTAGATCTCGTGCTCAGACATGCTAGTGTGCAGTTTGTGTGTTTTTTGTCGAGTTTTAGATGTTCAGCTTATTGTTGTTTCAAGGGGAGAGATCTGGGGACACCTCTCACTCCACCACATTTCCAAAGTCACTTAACTTGATTTCTTGGTTAAGGTGGTGCCTGCCATATTTCCCACTGTAAAGTTACTATTTCCCCTTACCAAGCTTGCTTCTTTGGAAGAGAATCACTAAGTTCAGTCTATCCTCAAGAGGAAATGGTGGGAAGTAAGTTCTTTCACTTCCTAGAGAGAGAGTATTGACACCAATTTTTAAAATTCTTTTCTAAGGAAGATTTGCCTCTCGCTCCATTATTTATTCACTTTTTTACTTATATCAGTATGGATTTTTATATATTTACTTTATACTTTGAGTTATAATCCAGTACTACTTTATTTATTTATTTATGCTCAAATTGTTCCACCTGCGGCCATTAGGATCTCTGTATCTTTTTGATATTTCCCCATCCTTTTGTTTCTTGAATACTTCCTTCATTTCTGGCACTAGAAGATTCTCCAGACTCATATTCTACTGTCTCTGCCCCAGTCCTAGGTTCTGCCATTTCTCCAAGGAGCCATCTTCTCACTGTGTCCTCGTATGATGAAAGAGACAAAGAAGCACTTTAGAGTCTCTTTCATAAGGACACTGATCTCATTTATGAGGACTCTGCCTTCATGACCTAATCATCTCCCAAAAGCCCCATCTCCTAACAGCATCACATTGGCAGTTAGGATTTCAAACCCCCAATATGAATTTTGGAGGATATGAACATTCAGACTATAGCACTCTGGCTTCTGCAGATCCCCACCAGCAGAGTAGTGCCAACCCCTACCCACCTGCTCACCACACACACAGATCCACTTATACAAAGGGGGTGAAGGATAGAACTCCAATAGTGAAGAACCAAGTCAGGCTACCTACCAACAACAGAGTGCATCCAAGATTAGCATACAAAAACATCTCCCTGGACTTCTTCAGTGTGGCATTGTGCCCACAGGTAAAAGGAATCAGAGATAAAAACAAAAGCAGGCTTAATAGTCACCCCTTAAATCAGGAAAACAGAATATTTTTTGTTTGAAAAGCCCTTACAGCCAAGATGGAGGGGAAGAAATTAGTACTTAGACAAACAATTTATTCAAAGTTTTGTATTTGTTTTCACAAATACTTTTGTTTTACCAGAAATCACCAGCAGATGACTTGAAGAAGAGTGTGAGTCCAGTAGATTTGGTTAATTAGTGTCTGCTCTATCACTGCCAAATTCTACACCAACTTTATGTTCTCAGGAACATAAAGACAATTGCTTCAGAAACTGGGAACTCCAGTCTGACTCATACAGCCTGGCCTGGGAAAAGGTGAAGAAAAGCTTTTAGGTGTGGGTAGTTACCCAGCAAACCATGACCTGCATAGGGAGCCCCACCTAAAAACAGTAACCTGTTCCTCTTTACACATTAACCTTTCATTCAAGGATACATTGTGAGACAGGTAGCTCTCCACCTCCCTCCTTTCTCAAGGAAGATCTTTGTACAGCATGTGTCATATGGAAGGAATCTGATGGGGGTGGACAGATCCCATCTGACAGATCCCAGCTCAGTAGCCCAGTTGAAATATCACCCCAGCTGAAGTATAGGGGCTCTCATTCAATGGGGTCCCAAACACGATGGGGGCTACATGAATAGCAATCATTCACATTGCAGTGGTGTCAGACCAGCTGCTAAAGCCTTCCTAAATCAAGAACATTCTTAGAAAGAAGGTGCGTTCAGAACTCTAAAACCAAAACCATAGTGAGAAGTGACCACCACAAAGGGCTCTGTGTGAGTAAGTGAAAACCAAACAATATGTAAAGAACACCATAGTGAAGAAGAAGAAAATATCCTTTCATGTACTCATTTACTGACAGTCTTTGGTGTCTTACATCCAAGTAGTAACAGCTTAGCTAAATTTATAAAAGTGATTATTCTTTTATAAGATTAGGAAAATCCTCTGATAAACACAGGAAAGAGCTATTGTTAGACCTATAAAAATCTCAAATCTTCAAGCTTCAGGGAATAAGTAGAGTAGGGAGGGAATGTCTAAATTTGTTTTAATACAACCAAAAGTACTATAAGAGTTTTGTGCCTCAGATTTGGCCATTGTAGAAACAGTCCAGTAACTGTTACTATTTAGAACATTATCTGGGGAGGCTTGTTTTTCTGAAGCAATCAGGAGAAATCATCAAAGTAAGTCCCCAGTTCAGGGTGCTCCTGAGTTACAAAGTCTAAATACATATCACATTTTTCTTTTATCTTCACCACACAGCCCCTTGAGGTAGGCCAAGCAGAAGTTATTT
Source organism: Pteropus alecto (assembly GCF_000325575.1). Lineage (NCBI taxonomy): Eukaryota > Metazoa > Chordata > Mammalia > Chiroptera > Pteropodidae > Pteropus > Pteropus alecto. The sequence continues at coordinate 660,179 of NW_006440820.1, forward strand.
CTTCCTTTTACAGGTAAAGAAAACAAAGCTCAGATAAATTTAAATGACTAGTTCAGGATCTCATATCTCATGAGTGGAAGCTACTGGAAGTTCAATTTTATTTACAGTAGTTGTCAAGGTCACAACTGTGTGTGAGGGGGATGGGGAATGTCTGGCAGATCAACATAAACCATCCATTCACTAATAAGTATATACTGATGACTAATATTAAAATCCTTGTGATACAAATTAAGTAAGTGTCCATAGCAAGCACAATGAAGGGGCACCACCTCAGAGATTCTGGGATTTAAAAGCAAAGAACATTGTCCTATGGGTCTCTGGAAGAAACAGTGGAAGGAATTTAGAGGCAAATAGATGGTACAGAGAAGTCCAAAGCAGCCCAAAGCTTTTTAAGGGTCACTTCAGGGAGGATGGGCACTTGTGGAGAGGTAACACATGTCTGAAAGACATAGACCTCTGCTGGTGGGGAGAAGGCAAAGCCTGGGAATTATTCTTGATGTAAATGTTATATGTCACATCACAAATATATACATATACATATGTATGTATGTATTTTGTTCTTGTAGAAATTTTAGATGACAAAGAAAACTATAAATGGTAAGCATTCATAATTCCATCAAGTAGAACTCTATCATGGCTGTTAACATTTCAGTATGTTTCTTTCATCTTTTCATATATATGTATACATTCTACAATTGAGATCTTATTATATACACTATTATTGTCCTACTAGTTTTCAGTCAATGTTGCATGCTAAACATTTCCCATGTCACTCATTTACTCATCAGGCATATCTTTTTTATTACATAAAATTCCATAATATGCACAGACCAGCAGTTCTCAAACTGTGATCCTAGGACCCCTTAAGGTCCCCAAAACACATTTGAGGTATCTGTGAGGGTCTTCCCTTTCCAATCACACATGTGGGAAGATTTTCTTCATATATTGCAACCAAAACAATATATTGCAACAGCTTGAATGCCAATGCAGATATGAGAAACCAGCTGTCTCCTATCAAGCCAGATGTGAAAGAGATATTCAAAAATGTAAATCAATGCCATTTACTCATTTTCTGTTTTAGAAACTTTTTCTTCATAAAAATGTTAACTTGTTAAAAATATTGTTAAAAATTCTCAGTTTCAATTCCTAATATGGGAAATGTAGATATAGTTACACGAGCAAAAGCTAATTGGGGTTCTCAATAATTTTAAAGAATGTACAGGTTTGAGAAGTGTTGGAATAGAACTGCAGAAGGAATGCAGGATGGCTTTTAAGAGGCCAACAGACTGAAACAGGCTATGAAACTTGATAGCTGTGTCACTACAGGCAAGTTGCTCGACATCTATGTTCTCTTATCGTTAGATTTGAAATAATGGTACCCATCTCACAGGGATATTGTATAAATTAGTTGAGATTATACAGGGCAAACAGGATGTGCCCACTAAATGGATGTTAATGATGGTTCTGTGATCATGATGAATGCCCTTTCATTTATACAGCCATTTATTACACATAAATCCATGTCCACATTTTTGATTAATCTTATTTGGATACATTCCTAGAATTAGAATTCTTGCCTGAAGATTTATGTTTGACTTTTTAAAGCAGCCTTGCTGAAAACAGCAACCAACTTGATCATCACACAGCCTTATTTTATAGCCTATGGGCCTCAGGCTATATAAAAACATCTGAAATCTGCCTTCTGGATTCCCTACCTAACAAGTGTGTGAATGGCTCTTGGAGACAAGCTGGCTTGGCGACACGCATATCACTAACATCAACTTCAATGCACCAGATGTCCTGCTCTTCTGACCCTTGTTCTCTGGAGGTAAAGAACCTACACCTCAATTTCTGTCCCATATGAGAAGCCCATTTGCCAACTGATTCCTGATGCTGACCCCTGTCTCTGCCAGTAGGAAGAGGTGCCCTAGCCCTTCTTCGATCTGACTCCTCAGTAGTGGCCTTTTCCTCTGAGAGTTTTTCCTCTGCTGTTCAGGGGAATCTTGCTTTTCTCACTGTGTGGAGTAGGCTGCCCGAGCCTCTAGAACTCAATCACTTTTTTTTTTTTACAGCTATTGGCAGGGACTATGGTTGGGCCATAAAGCTTTACTTTTGATCTATATTTCTAGTTTGAAAGAAAAGAAATTAATCTCCTCCATGGGGGAGGAGCGAAGGAAGTCTTGCAAGCTCTACTTAGGCAAACGGCTTTCTTCTGCTGCTCATGTGTTCACATTTCTAAGTACCTGAAGCTGGCACTGACACTGTCTTCTTTGCATCATCACATGGGTAAAGATAGAGGAAGGAGCAGATAACAATGGCAATGTTTTTGGAACCCACCAGCAGCACTGAAGCACAGGAAAGTCCTGCAATTGTCTACATATAAAGAAATATGGAAGATGGTGGTGGTAGTGGCTGAGAAATTAGGCAAAGCTCTGCAGAAATAATGACAGACAGTAACGACAACAGTTAACACTGAGTGTTTAGTCTGTTCAGGCCTTGTTTTGTGAACTCCACATGTTCTGATTCATTAGTCTTCACAACAACCCTTTCAAATGAAGAAACTGAGGCATAGAGAGATGTAATAATTATTATTTGCTCAAGTTCTCACAACTGATAAGTGGCAGCAGGATTTAAATTCAGACATTCAAAGGCCAATGCTCTTGATCATGAAGCCTCCCGGCCTCTTAATTATAATTATAATTATTGAAAACCATTTGTCAGACACTGTGCTAACAGTTTTAATTAAATTACTTAATTTACTTCCCACAACAATGAATTCCAAAGCACAGAGAGGTTGAGTAACTTGTTCAAGGTCACACAGCTTGTATGTGGTGGAAACAATTTACCCTCAGGTTTGTGTATTCAGAGTTCAAGCTCTGCAGTATGAGCCATACTCAGTTGGTTTAAAGAAGGTCTCTGGAAAGCTTTTAGATCAAGTAACCACCTGAGATGCATACAAACCAGGGAGAAGCTAATGATGGGTTCAATGATCAGCCAGATCTTTTCTGTAGCTGTCCTTCTTATTCCCAGGCAAGGAACAGTCCAGGCCATCCTCAAATGGCTGCCACATCAGTTCATCCACTCATTCATTTGATGAATATTTCTTGAGCATCTTCTATGTACCTATTACTGTTCCAGGCTTTGGGGGTACAGTAGCGAGTGACAAGAAACAAAAGACTCTGGTCTCCTGGAAGCTTTTAGATGTTAAACAAACAAATGAACAAAAAAACTAACAAAACAGACACTACACAAAATAAATAGGAAAATCACATAGTATATTAAAAGGTAATAAGTGCTAGGAAGAAAAAGAGAGTAGGGAAGACAAAGAAGTGTTGGTGGCTTGGGTTGGTTGCAATTTTTAGTAAAGTGGTCAGAGAAGACCTCATTCACAAGTAATATTTGAGTGAAAGGATGAAAAAGGAGAAAGAAACCATGTGAGACTACCTGGCGGTAGGGGAAGCCTTCAGGCAGAGGCCCCAGCAAGTGTCCTGAGATGGAAGTATAAATAGACTACACAAGGCATGAGAAGGAAACAGCTTCATCCTCTCTCTTCTTCTATGAGGATGTCCCCTTGTTCATTGCAACATATCCAGGCTCCTGACCTTGGTTCTTAAGGTTGCCAGAGAAGGTGGTTGCTACGGAGTGGCCTCTGTGATCTGGTCAGGCAGTTCCCTGATCTCAGTAAGCCATTCTTACGACTGAATTATCGCCGCATCTTCCTTCAAAGGCTTTTCGCCTTCTAATCTCCATCAGTGCAAAGCTTAAACCAGTTTCTATGCCAAGCTCAAGACACAGCTTCTTCAAGAAGGCTTCCAAAATTCGCCTCACTCTTGATCAGTGCTCTAAACATGAAGTTCACTCCACTTTGAGTCCCTACCATATTAGCCTGTACTTGCCCAGGTTATGGGTTTCTCTTCTCTTTCCAGCTACTTCAGGAAAGAAATCAATCATTTGCATACTCTTATAATGCTTAAGGGAGTTATATATTCAATTGGTGTTTGACAAGTGTTGGATAATGGGATGGATGGATGGACGGATAGATGAATGATTGAATGAATAGTGCTGTAGAGTAAATGTCTGTGTCCCTTCAAATTTCATATGTTGAAACCTAACCCCCAGTGCAAAGGTATTTGGAGATGGGGCCTTTAGGAGGTGATTAGGTCATGAGGGCTTCCTCATGAATGAGATCAGTACCCTTATAAAAGAGACTTTAAAGAGCTTCTGCAATGTGAGAACACAGCAAGAAGATAGCAACAATAATCCTAGTGGCACCCTGATCTTGGACTTCCCAGCTTCCAGAACTGTGAGCAGTAAATGTCTGTTGTTTATAAACCACCCAGTCTATGTACTCTGTAATAGCAGCTCAAACTAAGGAAAATAGTATTAAAATAAGAAGAGGAATTCTCAGGGCCTGAGACAGAATCTGAGTTAATGCTCTAAATGCAATCAAAATTAATTTCTTCTGAAAAAATTAAAATACGTATTTAAAGTAGGAAGCTGAAAATTGAAAGTCTTCCCTTAAAAGACCTAATCAATGTCTTTGTCCTCTTTATCCTTAAAATGTGTTGTAAATATACCTGCCAAGGGAAGCAGGCCTGAATTTCACAGGGGAGAGTTTCCAAAATTAGCCCATAGAGTTTCTTCAAAGAATAAGAGTGTGTTGAGAAGGATGCAGGGTTTTGTGCCCCTAATCCTCTGCCACTTATATCAGCCATTTCCAGTAATATCACATTGTAAGCCATCAGGACACACCACTGATGCCAAGAGGTTTTTTTCAAAGCAGAATAATGCCCACAGCCAAAACCTGTTTACCTGTGCCAATTTTTTTACTCTTTCGATTTATAGACACATGAGTGTTTATTTGATCAAATTACATAGGCCTCTAAAATACCCCAATAAATATCATCCCTTTATTTAGAGGAGGTAATTCTGAACATCCCCAGCATATTACCCAACATGTACTAGCACTAGCAAAATTCCAGAGTGTCTAGCCTTGAATAGTGCACTTTTCAAAAATAGAGACAGCTACCCAGCAGCTTTAGCTTTTTCAGGAGAAATCTTGGCTCAAATAAAAGGTTGTATTATCACAATGTTAAGGATTATAAGAAAGCCGAAACCTTGAAGCAGTGGTTCTTGCCTATCTCTGGGACAAGGGCCCCTCTGAAAATCTGTTGAAAACCATGGAATCCCTCCAGTAAAGTGGACACATACAAACAATTCTATAGATAAAACCGGGAAGTATACCTGAAGCTTATCTTGGGTCCTTCCCCAAGAGTACAGGAATTTGAGGTTGAGAAAGTTTGATGAAAATACCAAGCATTGGTGAGATTAAAGAGCAACCAGAACTCTCATATCCTGCTAAGCATAATGTGGTATAACCACTTTGAAAAACTGTTAGTATCTACTAAAGCTGCACATGCACATAGCTTATGATCCACTTCTAGGTAAGTACCCAAGAAAATGATCTCCAAACATATACACAAGGATGTTAAATGTCCGTTAACATTAATATGAACAAATGAAGTTAGTTATATTCCCGCCATGGAACACCATACAGCAAAGAGAATGATCTACAACCCATAAATAAAAATCTGATACTGTGCTGATCTGAAACCACGTTTAGAGGCCAGAGGACATTCATAGCAAAGAGTAATGGTACCAAAAGGGTAGCTATGCCTTAATTACAAAAAAAAAGGTGTTCATGATAAATTCTTCATTTTTGAAGTCAAGTCATTGTCTCATGGTGATGAACTGAAACACTGAGTCTGTCTTGACAACACTTATCACTGACCACAGGGAAGTTCAGACTAGTAAGAGTGAAAGGGCTAGTGTGAAACAGGTGATCTTCTTGTGTTAGGGTGGGGCAAGGTGCAGTGGGGAAGCATAACTGCTCTGAGAAAGGACAACTCTCACTCAAGTGTGTATATAGATTATATTAGAGAAGACTCCTGCACCCATCTAAAGGCCAGAGAAAGAGCTGCACATCACAATCCTTAAGTATCAATACCTTTTAGAATTATGGGGTCCTTTACATAAAGCAACTACTTAATTTCTAGGTCATGCATAGTAACAACTACCTTTTGGTAAGCACTGACCATGTGCATGGTACTTCCTGTATATCATTCTCAATCCTCACAAATATTTTGTGGGATAAGTACTATTATTAACCCTATGTTTTAATAACAGCTTTATTGAGATATAATTCACATACCATCAAATTAATCCATTTTTATTTCAGAAAAAAAATACATTACATAAAATTTAATGTATTTTAACCATCTTTAAGTATACAGTTTAGTGCCATTAAGTACATTCTCGATGTTGTGCAACCATCATTACTATCCATTTTCAGAACTTTTCATCATCCTAAATGGAAACTTCATACCCATTAAACACTAACTCCTAATTTCACCCTCCCACTAGCCCCTGGTAACCTCTATTCTACTTTCTGTTTCTATGAATTTGCCTATTCTAGTACCTCATGTAAGTGAATTTTGTCTTATTTATTACATTTAACATACTGTTTTCCAGGTCCATCTATGCTGTAGCATGTATCAGAATTTCATTTTTAAGGCTGACAAATATTTCATTGTACAGATAGACCACATTTTATTTATCCATCTACCTGTTGATGAACATCTGGGTTGTTTTCGTTTTTTGACTATTAGAATAATGCTGCATGAACATTTGTGTATTAGTTCATTTTACAGATAAGGAGAGTGAGTCTTAGGATAACAACTTTTCCAGGATCACACAGCTAGGGAGGGGGATTCAAATTCAGCCATGCTTAAAGTCAAGCTAGTTCTCCAGTTCATATTACCTCTTATGCAGCAGGAGATCCAAGATCTGAATGGTTGCTAGTGCACAGGCCACAGCAGGCCCCAACATGCCACCTCACAGCCATTCCACTCTGTCCGCTTAAATATAATTGTGACTTTAAAAGTCTTAGGCAGAGAGAGAAAGCAAGAATAACTATTAAATTTGAACTAACAATACTATATTTAGCTAAACAATGAAGAGAAACAAATATGTCTTACTGATAAGGCTTGGATAGGCTCAGAAAAAAAATCTCAAGGCATCATACTTTAAGTGCTACTAACACTTGGAAAATTTCTTCTTTCATTCAGTAAAAATATATTAACCACAATGTATGAGACAGGTATCATGTAATGCTCTGAAGATACAAAAATGAAATAAGACAATCCCAGGCTCAAGGAGCTCCAAAGTCTAGTTGGAGAGGCAGATCCATGGAAACAGAGAATTACAGCATCATAATTATAACACGGCACATTACTGGTTTTATGGCATCACCTGGCTACATGCTTGTGTACTGCAAAGTCCTTTAGTGGAACTCTCAGTTTTTAGGTATAGGGAGCTATTTCATGGAGAGTACAGTCAGCAAGATTCATGACTGCATCTATCTTAACCCCAGTACTCCTATACTTCTCCATCTAGAGACATCCCGTTAGCTGGATGGCAAGGTCTATAGAAGACCCTTTAGGTCAAGTAAAGCTTGACCTAAAATCACTAAAGAAAAGAATGGGTTACCCAAGTGTCCAATGTGGTGGTCATAGTGATAAGCTTGCCTATATCCCCATTCAGAAATAAGAGACTTATTTCTTCAGTTCCTAGGAGTGTTCCTGACAGGCAGCCCTTGGTTCTTAGCCCTCTTCAGGGATTACCCCAGCTGTAGAAAAAACCACTTTGCCCAAGATTAGGCAGCTTCTCTGGGCAACCCACTTCCAATCTCACTGATTGATGTGAGGGGTCATCTCATCTTCAGAATTCTGTTCAGGGTTGTCTGAGGTTTCCATTGAAATTACGTCACTGTTTGACTACTCCCTCTGCTGGCTCCTGCCTCTTTCCCCTCCTATCCACAGCCATTTATCCTCCCCCCCCCGCAGAGAACCTCCTAATAAACCCCTTGCATGCTAATATTCATCTCAGAGTCAGCTTCCTGAGGCACTCCACCGCAACAGCCATTCATTGGAATGAGGATAACAAACTATACCAATGTCTAAAGAATCTCAATCCCAAGGCCCTGCGGTGGCTCAAACCTCATGAAAAACTTATAGACCCAGGCATAGTGAGACCTCATATGAGAATAGTTTTCTTTTGGGAAGATTAGTGGGGAGTTCTCAATCTCCTTCTCCACAATCTTCAACGACTTGCTAAAGGAAATGAGAAATACAGCAATTGCTACTACAAATATACTCAGTCTGAAAGGGGGAATTTGAGAGGAGAATTTATAATCAAACCTAAGGACTACAAGTCAAAGCTCATATTTACATAATAGGTGATAATTTTAAAATCCCATTAATGTTCATATAAAGTTTTGTGCCTAGAGCAAGAGTGAATTTGCCATCTTAAAAATGTCTCCAAATACTTTAAAAAAAACTTTTATTATATGTTTCAAGTTATTTAGGAAAGGACGTTGGAGTTCAAATCCACATGATCTCCAAATTGCAATGAATTTTAAATAAGTCTAAATATTGAAACCTCCTCCATGTGTTTTAACATGCTCTGTTAGCTACATTAGCTTACACATAATCATAGGGAAAAGAACATTCTAGTCTCACTAAAAGACTTCATAAAATCTTCCATAAATAATTTACACAAAAGATAGTTTTTCTAGCACTAATATTTTAGCTTAATTAATAAATCTAATGTGATTTTCCACAGACAAAAATATAGATTGCTTGTTAAAATAACCATTATTAAAGAGTTGTAAAATTGCATGTTCCTATAGATATGTTACAGTTTGGAAATTTTACTACAGAAGTGTGATATGATGATAATATATAATTGGTCTTTGTCCCCAGTCCCTAGAGCAAGATTTTCTAAAACCATTGCAATTTCCTGAGTGATAGGGGTGAGAGGAGTACCTTTTTCTTATTTATAACAAGCTCCTTTCAACCCTACTTGAGTTTATGCTAATGAGGTGACTCTTTGTGGGCCCTTAGATAGCTTCAGGATGGGGGTGGATTGCCAGAGAGACCAACCATGTAATTAGGACATGGAATTAACTAAAGTATACTATGATAGATGACTGGATAAAGCAGCTGTGGTACATATATACAATGGAATATTACTCAGCCGTAAGAAGAGATGAATTACTGCCATTTGTGACAACATGGATGGACCTTGAGATGATCATGCTAAGCGAAATCAGCCAGACAGAAAAAGTTGAAAATCACATGATATCACTTATATGTGGGATAGAAACCTAAAACAACAAATGAACAGCCGTAAGAGACAGAGACTCATGGACATGGACAATAGACTAGTGGTTACCAGAGGGTAGGAGGGAGGGGGAATAGGGGAGGTAGACGGGGTAAAGGAGGTCAAATATGTGGTGACAGAAAGAAATCTAACCATTAGAGGTGAACACACAATGTGTGTATACATATATATATATATTTAACAGTAAGGCATATATATGCATTACTGTTAAAATGTACATCTGAAACTTAGCGGATTTCATTAACCAATGTCACCAGAAAAAAATTAATCAATCAATTAATTAATTTATATATAAAAAAAGAAGCTTGGAACTTTTAGCTCCACTTTGGACCAATGGAGAGAGGTATGTCTGCAGTGGAGGTATTGGGCAAAGATGGATTTAATCACCAAAGGCCAATGATTTAATCAATCATACCTACGTAATGAAACATCCAGAAAATCCTCTAGACAAGAGAGGTCAGAGAATTTACAGGATTGTGAACAAGACTTCATTCACATGTCTGGAGGGTGGTACACCCCAAACTTCCTGGGGGCAGAAGCTCCTGTGCTCAGGATCCTTCAAACCCTTTTCCCATGTACTTCTTCATCTAGCTGTTCATCTGTATCCTTTAGAGTAAACCAGTAGTAGTAAGTAAATTGTTTTCTCTAAGTTCTGTGAACTGTGAGCTGTTCTAGCAAATTTTCAAACCTGAGGAGGGTGTCATGGGAACATCTGATTTATAGCTGGTCAGTCAGAAGTACAGGAGGCCTTGAATTTGCAATTGGCATCTGAAATGGGGGCAGTTTTGTGAGACCGAGTCCTTAACTTGTGGGATCTACACTAGCTCTGGGTAGATAGTGTTGAACTGAATTGAATTGTAGGATACCCAGTTAGTGTCTGGAAAGTTAAAGAACTGGTTGTTGTGGGGGAAAAAAACTCAACCACACATTTGGTGTCAGAAGTATTGTGAGTAAGAAATATATCATATTAAGATATAAAGCAGATTGATGAAAAAGGGGAAAGAATTACGATGTACAAACTGCCAATTATAAAAACAATAATGGGAATGTAAAGTATAGCATAGAGAATACAGCAAATAATATTGTAATAACTATGTACGGTGTCAGATGGGTACTAGACTTATTGGGGTGATCACTTTGTAAGTTATATAAATGCATAATCACTAAGTTGTGTACCTGAAACTAATATAATATTGTATGTCAATATATAAAAAAAGATGTGAAGTGATTTTTAGGTGATCGAATTGTAGGGCAATAAAGAAATAAAACTAAACTCAATGGCCTTAGCAAAAAAGGGACACTCGGTTTAACCATAATCATTGCAAATCCTTAATTTGAAATATTCAAACATCAGAAATCACTTGGAAAAGATGCATTTTTATGCTCACATACACATTATTAGAAGTGACACACCACTAGGTGATCATGTGAACTCAGGCAAACAACTTCAACTGCTGAGCCTTTGTATAATGCAGATGTAAATGGAACCATTTTCACCATGTTATTGATGGCGGTCAGTGAGATGATACATATACATCTCTTAATAGAATGCCTTGCACACACTAAATGTGTAAATACTGACTAATATCATCATTACACTCCCTATACTTTCCTGTCCACCGAAGGTATTGCCAACTCTCATTTAGAAGTTGAGAGCATCGGCTTAATACACAGACTAATCATATGACCTTAGGTAAGTTACTTTACATCTCTAACACTTTCATCTTCCATATAATGTGAGGAAAGGCACAGGGCTGAGGTGAGGATTAAATGAGATAATATATGTAAAGTGCTTAGAAGGATTCTACTGTTATTATTTTAATAAATATCACAAGTCCTTTTACTAACACATTTTGAGCCTCCCATAAAGGAAGGCTCTCCAGGTCGTCTAGGGGAATTCCACTGTATGAGCCCATGGAAGACTTTGTAGCAAAAGGTGCAGAGCCTCCTGCCCTTACAGCATCACTCAGCATGCTGGGATTTACCTGCAGAGAAAATCAATATCCAACTGCTCACCCTTGCACCCCCTTGTCAGGGAAGGTGCTCATCTAGTCACCTTCTCTATCGAGCCCTCTCTGAACCTCCAGACCTGGACTTTGAACTCCAGTTTCAGAGATCAGCTCAGTCAATCCCAAACAACTATGCCACTTTCTTCACCCAAATGTAGTCTCACTTGGGTCACAGGTGCCAGACAACAGGTGTGTCCCTGGTTTTTCAAAGATATTATCCGAATGCTTTTGATGTCCCTAAACTACACAGAGTAGTGACAAGATGAAAAAGCTCTGTGTAACCTGGGTATAGACATAGCACAATATAAAAGGGTGTGGGATGAGTAAGACTTCTAAAATAAATGATTTTTCTCAAAATGGGTTTTTCCTCAGACATCAATTATTATCGTCTTTGGGTTACCTGACTATCATTTTGAAAATCAGAATATGTGATGATTTGAATCTGGAAAAACTATCTAAAAAGCAATTTATATTAAAAAAAAAACCTCCTAAAGGGTTTCTCTATCACATAAGATTTTTTTAAATGGTGAAAGTACCTCATATTTCTAGTCATTTTTATATATTATCATATTTAATTTCCACAACAACACTAGAAACTAACAGTCCTACTTTACAGACTAGGTATTGAGGCTTCTAAGAAGCAGTAAATTACATGCCCAGGATCCATAGTGAATTTATTGAAAGCCCAGGACTTTAAAAGAGGCCTGTGACTCCAGGTAGTCTGCCTTTCTCTACAGAGAGGTCCTTACAAGATGGAAATTCATATCCTTGAGTGTATCCAAAACAACATGTATTCTACTCTCCATTGAATAACTCACCCAGGTCCAAAGTTGGCCTCTGATTAATGCTGCTACAAATACCAACTTTTCACTCCATAAATTGTTTGGGGGAATTGTTTACTTTCTCTAATGGTACAAAACAAAATGATGTTTTACTTATAAGAGTCAGAAGACTCCTACCAAAGAAATTCAATGCTTTGAAATAAGAACTCTACTTTGAAATAAATCAAAGGAGACTTTATGCATAAATAGAAAGGTTTCCTTGGCCTCAAAAGGAGCTTTGCTGCTATGAACATTAATCCTTACTGGTGAAATTGTGTTGATTAAAGGGAGAGTCACTTATTGAGGCGATGAGTGAGTACTGGGCAGATCCTGATTAGAAGAACATTCTGAGTTCCAGTAGAGAAATGACATGGCAGGAGAAATCTGGAGTGAGATTCAGAGAAGGAAGAGGCAAGTCTGGCAAAGAGGCAACTTGTGAATTTTAGATGCAAGGCACCCAAGAGATAATTTCAAAGAATTCAAATTTTGCCAACTGGACTGAAATGAAAAGGATATCCCAGAAATATCTACTTATATGAAACTATTATTTCAGGAAGAAAGATTTTTCAACAAAATTCACTTAGGGGGTACTTTTGATTGACACCCATATGCTTAAAAATAATTTTTTAAAACATTATTGCAAAGGAGCAGTAATGAGTAAGAACAAAGGTAAGAAAAATAAGGATTGTGATAGACAAGCATCACAATTACCATCATCACCACTACCACTGCCACCACCATCACCCTCATCCTCATCATCTTCATCGTTGCTAACACTTTCTGAACATTTGCTCTGTACCAGGGACTGTTTCAAAGATTTTACAAATTTAATTCAGTTATCTCTCTCAACAACCCTATGAGGAAGGTTTATTACTATTCTCATTTTTAGATTAAGAAACAGAGGCACAGATTGATTAAGAAACATGCTTCAAATCACACAACTAATACATAGTGAGTTGTAAATTCAAATCTAGGCCCTCCGGGTTCAAAGTCTATGATCTTAATCTCTATAATATTACAGATGAACTGGGTTGTTTTAACTTTTGACTTTCCCCTGAAAATACACTTGATAACATATAATTTTCAAAGCTATGAGGAGTTTTGATATAATAATGCCAACATGTCTTCGAGTTACTGAAAGATATTAGCAAAAGACCATTGGGACAAAGACTATTTCTTTCATAGTGATGAGAGACACTCTTTAAGATGCACTGTATAATAATTTATGGCTTCTGTTAAATTTATAAGCATTTACTTCTTTCTCCTTCTTGACATTATTTTCAACTAGCTCACCTTTTCCATCTTCAAGCCTATGTATTTATGCCCAGGAAGTCTGTCACAGTACAAGTATTTTCTTTTTCTTTGATCTGTTTCATTTAAACTCACTCAAAATTAATCTATTAACTTAGACAGTTTCTAAAATACCTCCAACACCATTTTTATGCGTAGCTTCAATTTTAAAATTCCATTCACAGATATTGTTTCATGTGATTGCTTTAAATTCCAAAGCAGGCCACAGAGTGCTAGCTAACTTATATTGACCTAATGTAGGTTTAAATGACAATCATGGTAATGAGAAATGCAGGGTGGTCTAATTGTAGTTTAAAAATGCTCTTCTTCAAAATTATTGAATGTCTGCTGACATCTCTTATGTTTCTTAAATGTACATATATCGGTTTGGATAGAATGCTATGACCTTCAGAGCTGGAGAACAGAACAGGATTCTAAGAACACTATAATCACCAATTAATGAAATGCAGTAATAAAACTAATTGTGATGACAACTTAAGGCTTTATATGTGCTGAATTTCACTTTTATGACAAGCTCTAGGGTTGAACAAGCCACGTATTCTTAAAAATCACGATAATATATGGCATTTTTTTCAGCAGGTTCTTGGTTAAATGCCTGCATGAAAAAAGAGGATCGACCCTTAACAGGAAAAGATGTGTATTCTTTTGTCTCCACCCAAAAGAAAGAGCAGAGTGGTGGCTGGTGTGAAATGACATCTATGAAGAAGAAACACACATATCCACACATTCATGTGCACACATGCATGCACATGCACAGAGTATTTATTTGCTCATGAGCAAACTTCTGTAGAATATTACTGTTAAGACAAAATTCATATCACGTTACTTCTCTACTTAAAACTTTCCAATGGCTTCTCATATCACCCAGAGTAAAAGCCAATGTTCTTATAACTTCCTGTAGGCTCTCTGCTATCTAGTATTGGATGTTAGCTCTTTGACCTTGTGCTGGGACTTGTGCATACTGGCTCATGAGACCGATTGTGCTGTGCTCATCTCTTCTCAATTCTGCATTCAGTGATAAGTTGGTAGGTTGATATGAGCCACTGTGAAGTATCTACACTATGCAAACCCTACAGATGAGAGTTAGGTTTTTGGTGAAATGCCATCTCCTCAGTGAGGCTCTATCTGACTACTCTATTTGAATTTGGATCCCACACTCTCACACTCCCATTTTCCATAGCAGTCAGGACCTCTGATAATTGCTTTTTTTTCATATATGGCTGAGCAGATGTTTTATTACACATTGCTTTAATGTATGTGGGTGATTTAATAGGTCTGGTTCAAAAGTTCAACCCTTTGTAGACATGAGAAAGTAACAGATTTCGAAACCCAAACTTTTTTGTATAATTCAGCAACTTAGTGGTTAATGAAATTTTAACTCCATAATGTATTGGAAAATCAACTCACATACCTATTAGAGTTGAGAGTATTAAATTAAAAATTAACATTTTAAAAAGTTTCAGATGAAGCAATATATGAATTTTTGGTATATCTGAATTAACTTCATTTTAAGAAAATCTATATTTTATACCATTTTTTATTTTTCATTTTACCATATTTTTTGATTGTGCCTGTTACTGTAAGTGCAAAGTAATATAAAATTAAACATGGTCAATTCCACTTTTATTTTAGGCATATAAATTGTTTTTTCTATATATTTTATTTCTTTGTTTATTACCTGTCTTCCCCAGCTAACATGTAAGCTCCATGAGAGCAAGAATTTTTGCATATTTTGTTTGCCTCTGTATTTGTAAGTTTATTTGTACCTTAACTGTGGACAAAGAAAGTAGTCTTCAGTGGTGGAATTTTAGTGGGAGCTGGTGGTGTATGTGTTGAGATGGGTGGGCTTTCCTGGTTTTTTGACATCATATAAGGTAGGCACTTATTTTCTTGCAGGACTAGATTACTTGTAATAAAAATATTTCATCTTTTCCCCTAAAAGCCATACCAAATCAAGGTCTGCCCAATTGTGTTCTAAACAGAACAGGCTAACATAGGGGTAAAGACCCATTCTTTCATTCATTCATGCAAGAAACACTTACCTAAAGCCTACTATATTCCAGGTCCTTACCCAAGTGCTGGAGATACCACAGTGGACAAAATAGAAAAAAAAAAATCTGCCCTAATGGAGTTTCCATTCTACCAGTATGACCAGTATAACATGACAGAAGTGATGCTATTCCAATTTGGGGGTACAGGCCTTAAGAAACAGGTAGGTTCCACTTCTCTCTTGGAACAAACACTCTTGGAGCCTCGAGTTACACCATGTAAGAAGTCCAAATACCCTGAGACCACCATGCTGGAGAGGCCACATGTAAGCACTCTGGTCACCTGTCCCAGCTGAATCAGCCTTCCAGCCATCCCTGCCAGGGCAAATGTACCAGGTCACTCATGTACCAGGAGAAGGCAAATGAAAAACAAATACAAATAAGATACGATGTTAGGCATTTGTAAGTGCTATGAAAAAAATAATAATAAAGCAGGGGAGGGATAAATTAGAAATATAGAATAACAGGTTGGGGGGAATTTATTCCTTAAGATATCAGATTATCAGGGAAGGCCTTTCTGAGGAAGAAATATTTGAGTCGAGACCTAAGAAAGAGCATTCCAAGTGGAGGGAATAGTAAGTGCATTTTGGTCATCTCTTGCTACATATTTTAAAAGATTATGTTTTAAAAGATCAATCTACTATCATTTATCATAGTTCTTTGGGCTGACTGGGCTCAGCCGGGTAGTTCTTGCTTGAGGTCACTCATGTAGCTGTATCAAAGAATAGCTGGACCTGCAGTCACTTGAAGACTCAACTGTGGTGGAGATCCAAGACAACTTCACTCTCAAGTTCAGTGCCCTGGCAGGGATGGCTGGAAGGCTGATTCAGCTGGGACAGGTGACCAGAGTGCTTACATGTGGCCTCTCCAGCATGGTGGTCTCAGGGTATTTGGACTTCTTACATGGTGTGACTCGAGGCTCCAAGAGTGTTTGTTCCAAGAGAGAAGTGGAACCTACCTGTTTCTTAAGGCCTGTACCCCCAAATTGGAATAGCATCACTTCTGTCATATTATACTGGTCATAGCAGAAACAGATACCTCCTAATTTAAAGGGAGGGGGCCAGGACTTACCTCTCCTTCTCCATGGAAGGAGTGTCAAAAATATGTGGCCATCTTTAATCTGACTCAAAATGTAAAAGCCCTGGGGTAGAAATAAACTTGGCATACTAGAAGCCAGAGTGGCTAGACTAGAGTGAGCTGGGTCAGGAGGTTGGTAGGAGCATATCATATAGTTACTTGTGGGCCATGCTAAAAATTTAATTTTATTCATTCTTCTAAGTATTTTTATTGTTTGTTTGTTTTTTTTTTGTTTGTTTGTTTGTTTTTTACTTTAGGTTCTGCAATCATGAAACCTTAGTTCCATCCTGAATACATAGACAAAATGTCAACAATGATCTGGGAGAAATGCCTGGAAACAATAAGAGAGAAATATGAGACCTCTAAAATAGCAGCAGTACAACTATCCTAGTCTTAGAAGAGGTAGCAACTGAAAAACAACCTATTGATTTTAGATGGACTCTCATCCTTTCTAATCCAAAAGATCAATGTCATTAGGTATCATAATGATACCCTTCAACTGCCCAAATAGCTACTCTACATAAGTCACCCTTAAATATATAGTTTTATCTTCTCTTTCTGCTAAGGAGGTTGTTTATACAGCAATGCTCCTTCTAATCTTATTATGTTTACAATTTGCAATGGGAAAATGAAATGAATATGATATATATATATATATAGTTGTCTACTCATATTTATCTGGTATGACACAGAGGTCCAGGAGTCTTACCAGAATTAGGAGCAGCTTTAATATTTTTAAAAATTCCTGGATTAAGAATAAAATGATATGTTTTAATGTCTTTCCTTAGCCCTTGATTTAACCAAATGGACAGTTCATGTCAGTGCCCTCCATGGGGTCCTAATGCCACTAGGAAATCAGATGGGTCTCAAGAGGTCCAATAGGGATAAAAAAAAAACAGCAATGAGGCATAAGCAGAAGAAAAGGTAGCATGAGGGAACCAGCACCTGAACAAAAAGAAGAGGGTTGAGGACGTGTCCCACAGTTCAGTCTTTAGCACTCACACTTTTCCTTGTCTTTCTTGAGAGTTTCCCTACTTTTAAGTACAATTTCCATGTAGGTCAGCACATCACTTGAGAAGCCAAGAAGAGGAACTCTGGAGTGAGATGAATCAGGGTTGAGTCCCCATTCTGTTACTTACCAACTGGGGGATTTTGGGCAAATCACCCAGATGCTTTGTGCTTCAATGTCCTCATTTGTAAAGAAAGGATAATGACAACCATCAGGCTTTTCTGAGTATTAAGTGAGATAATGCACATAAAATGCTTAGAATGGTGCATTGCATATACTGAAATCTCAAAAGGCGTTGGCTACTTTTGTTATTAAATTCAATTTCCAACTGAATCTCTAGGAGCCATAATGCATATGTGTGTTTGGTTCAATATGAGAGTCTAAACTATAGGTTATTATAAACTTTGATTTTTTCTTGGCTTGTACATGACTAGATGCTTTCTGTAACAGCTGCCCTTAACATTTGCCAGCTTAAAAAGGGGGAAACAGTAAATGTTAGCAGTAAAAGGCTCCAGATCATTCTGCAGCCCTTTTGCTCAGAGTTTTGCACAGAGCATGTGTGCTAAAATCATAAAATAAGTAAGTAAATTTCTTCCACTGAACTACAGGCTTATCTTCTCTATAACTCATTACTGTGAGACTCTTCCAGAACTACATTTTATGACAATAATAATTTATAGCACTTTGGGCCAGTTTCTATAGTTTCTCCTGAGTCAGTCATAGGGACAATTTAACAACTTTATTAAAATAATGACTATATATAAAGTTATTCCCTTAAATTTATTCAGTGATGCCCTTCAAGGTTTTAAGAAGTGTTCAAAGCATTCTCTATGGCAGCATCTCTGACCCCTTCAAACTCATTTAGTTCCAACTTGCTCGCTGCCTCATGCATGAAAATCTCAAGGACATGGCATCTCCTTGTGCACCTAGGAGAGTTTTTAAAAAGTGATTCAAAGCGTGTTTGTTTATAAAGCAACAAGCATATAAGGAATTTCACTCTTTGTTTACTTCCAAGTTCTCTGTGAAGCCAGCCATTTAGAAAATACCAGAATAAGTGAAATTAATCTGTGCTGTAATGTAGAATTTATGTTGTAGAATCTAGGCATATGTTTTTAAAACTTGAAGATAGATTAGAAATATTTGCAAAAATACATGGAAACTGCTAACCTTTTAGGCCTGTACTGTCCAATATAGTATCTACTAGCCATTTGTGGTCATTGAGCATTTAGGAGGTGGCTAGTCCAAACTGAGATGTGCTATAAGTGTAAAATACATACCAGATTTCAAAAGCTTAGTACAAAAAAAAGAATGTAAAATATCTTATTAATAATGTTTTATATTGACTACATGTTCAGATGATAAAATTTTAGATATATTGGATTAAATAAAATCTATTATTAAAATTATAATTAATCACCCATTTCTTTTTATGTTTCAATATGCTTACTAGAAGATTTTAAGTTACATATGTGGCATGTTATATTTTGATTAGGCAGTGCTGTTCTAAGCTATTTTAATTAGTATTTATAGATTTTATGTATATGTCAAAAAGAGGGGGGAAATGAATGTATTTTGATTCTCTGTTTACTAACCTAGGTTATTTAGAGGTTAGTAAACTGTGATATATCCACTGTCTCCTCAGAGCTCTACAAAATTGCCAGCACTGCCACTTAGTTACTCTAAGGAAAGGGTCTCAACTGGGCCAAATAATAACCACTGTCCCACATGCAGGATCTAAAGACATCAGAGTAGAGCTGAAAGAAACTTAGAAGGTAATATAACCTTCTACGGAGATTTTAATTTATTTTTTTTATTATCTACTTACTCTGCTTGTTTGGGCTTGTGAGTTCAGTTGCAGCCAAATGCTGATGTCCTAACCTACTAATAATACAGGGGGGAAATAAAGAAGAAAAGACTGGATTTAAAAGTGAGAGGAGTTATAGTTCAATGTATAAGGAGCCTAAGAAAATATTTTCAGGGCAAGTTTATTGACCTGGTTCTCTTTTGAAAAGAATTTGTAAAGCTTTATCCTATCTGGTGTCTTGCCATTTAAATTCTTACTTGGTAGTAAGAATCTCCAGAGCCTATTAGAAAAGTTTGTTTTCAAAAGAAAAGTAACAAACTCTAGTCTTCCTATCAAAACATCTTTAGCATCCTCAATGTATCATAACAGCCTCGTTGGTGAGAATAATGTTAACCAATGTCTTCTCTTATCATCTTTCCTCTTCAAAAGCTCAAAGTATTAAGCAGGACAGGTACACATATCCTTCTTTTGCAAGTGAAGAAATCAAGGCACGAAAGCATGAATAACATGCCAAGGTCACACAGAAGGTCAACAATGAAGTGTGTGTGTGTGTGTGTGTGTGTGTGTGTGTGTGTGTGTGTGTGTTATCAGGCACTGGGAAAATTCTGCAGCCCAGTAATACCAGGATAAGAGCCTTGGAGGTTTTGCATTTGAACAGCTGTTTTGGGATCTGGACTGTCTAAACTCAAGAGGTCGAAGCTCAGTCACTAAGCCACGCTGGAAGCAGCTTGGTTATTGTTAATAGATATGTAACCCAGGAGACTACTGCCTAGGCAGGTGAGAATCACAGAGATCTTCTGGAAACACTGAGCTTAACCTCTTCTCATAGACCACGAGCTCTCAAAAACAGAGACTCTGTCTAATTACATTTTTAAAAATAAAAATGAGAGCTCTTTATAAAAACTTTGAGCAGTACTATATACAAAGAAGAAGGCAACAAATTACTTCAAACTGCACCATCCAGGTTTAAAAATAGCTATAACATTTGTAGCACGATATCCCAAACCTCTTTATAAGCATCTATAAGATAGTAAGATGGGTGGATGGTTAATATGGATGAACTAAAGAACAAATGGATGATTGAAAGAGAGAGGAAGGGGACAAAAATGTAAGGAAGGAGAAAAGGAAAGAGGGAGGAAAGGGCAAAGAAAGAAATACAAATATCTGAGAATTGAGTCATATTATATTTGCCTTTTTTAATGAAATAAATGTACTGGAATTTAATGAAAGAAACACAAACTGAAGTGAAGGAAGTGCTAAACTTCAAATAAGTGTCGCAAAACCCCAAGAAATAGTAGTTTCTGAAAAAGTCCTGTGGCATAAAGTCAAAAGATCATAAAAATCATTGAGATTTGAGGGTTTTTTTTTTAAATAGCTACAAGTTTAATTTTGTATAGACTGATTCCATGCTATGAAGGAAGATTTCAGTAGCACTCGCTTTTCTTATATTTCTTCCCTTCTCACCTTCCTCACTTTCTGATTTTATAGATTATATACATTTTTACCATATAAAGGTTTTTTTTAAATACAATCTGTAGTAAATTCTGTACTACAATCATAATTCTTCCAATTCTTTATATTTAAATCTTTATTCAAATGCATTTCATGTTTAACACCAATTCACTAAACCTCATCCATTCCTTAGTTCTTTATTTTGAGCCATCATTTGATGATCCCTTAAAGTGGAGTGCTGCTATGACAAAATTTTAAGTTGTATGCCATTGGCTTGGAGTGGACAGCATGCAGGTGGCCACAAAAGAGATGTCACATGATTTAAGGGTAGAGAAAGTGGTAAAGCATTGGCAAAACTATTGCCTGGATAATTTGAAAGAAAAACCAGCTACTTACCAACCTTGAAGCTCTAAAAAAAAAACTGTTGGAATGTTAGTAATTGTTGGCTTTTACTTGTAATACATTTGTTTTCAGCAATGGTGTAGCTCTGGAATTAAGCAGCCAGGATTAGAAATATTAAATATTCCTTGCCATCAATTATCAAATTTAATGAAGCTGCTATCTTTTCCTGATTTATTTGTGACATGGGAATCTCTTTTTTTTTTTTTTTGCTTCATTTTATTTAGTCATTTTTCGTATTTTTTGTTCATTTTCTTTTATATTGAAAAAAGAATCTATGCTTTGCTTCATTATTTAGTCATTTTTCGTATTTTTTGTTCATTTTCTTTTATATTGAAAAAAGAATCTATGCTCCCATAAACTGTACCCCAAATTGTCTCAAATTAAATTATTTAGTCCAATGTCCTTCACAGTAGTAACCTATATTAGATGCTCAATGAATATTGGATGATTTGAATAGAGTATAGATGCTTAATTAATAGTAACTGATTAGCAAAATATCCACTATAATACAGTGTTCTTATGAGAGAATATTATATGTCCATTTAAAATGATATCTACAAGGAAGTTTTAATGACGTTGGAAAATATTTGTAAAATATTCATAACTGAAAAAGCAGACCTAAAAACTTTTTTTATGTGAAAGTATAAAAATAGGAATCCAAGAATGTTAAATATAAAGAAAATATACTATGTGTGTGTGCATTCGTGTATATAATCTTGAAGTACAAATAACAGAACAGTTTTTCTTCCTACTTCCAAACAAGTTTTTAAAAAGTGTAATGAGGAAAGTTGAAAGGATATGGGACTTGGGAAAGAGCCAGTGGAATAACTGTAGTCAATTGTGGAAAATTTTAAGGAAAGGAGGATCTCAAACTAGTTTTTTCCAAGATGTGAGAGTATAAATTTGGCAGGAAGGTAGGCAGGAAAGCCAGTTGCTGGGGCTCAGAAAGAAATGCCAGAAAGTCTCACATCCAGGGGACATTCAGCTCTTTACTGTGTATTCTTGGCACTCGAAGACCTTGGTTTATACTCTGACCCCATCACTTCCTGCCACATGCAATTAATCTCTTTATAGCCTTTATGTTCTCATGTGTTAAATGGGGATAAAACTTCTAGTTCACAACTAAATAACTTTTAGTTATTTGGGACTCACATTTATGAGGCCCAAATAAGATACCACGTGTGAAATCATAGTAGTTTTTAGATGTCCATACCAAAGTAATGTTACCATTATTATTATTTTCTGATTGCAGCAGAGGCCAAGGGAAAAGCATGAGCTCTGTGATCAACAGACCTGGAATCATGTCTAAGCCTTTCCACAGTCTGCTACTGCTGAGGGAGTGGCAAGGAAGGTTAACACATTTAGGCCATCTTGTGCTTCCTGCCAATCCTTCAGTACTGTAGGCAGCTGAAGCTCTTTGACCTTCATGGTCACACTTATTAGTCACCATCCTTTGGTGAATTGGGCCCCTGTCATTACAACTCCTTTGGACTATTTGGCCATAATAACACAGTATAAAGGGTGTAAAATGTTGTACAAGATTTAAGCTACAGGCTTGCTTCTTTTAGCAAATTTCACCATTATAACTGAAATCTATATACTCTCTACCCTCCACCTCCAGCATAATTTAAAATTAACTCTGTTACTCACAACTCTATAAACTGTTAAATTTATCCAGATGTGTTTGTGCTTGTACATAGAGGATATTTACTGATTTTATCATCTTTTAAGTTCCAAATGGAAACCTTGGTGGCCTAGAATAGATTCATCTCATATTCCAAAATATTGCTCCAAATCCAACCATTGAAGGCATAATTTTCAGCAAATTATTACATGCCAAAAATCCACCTGTATTTTCTAAAGAACACAAATTAATACTTTTTATTTCCAGAATAATTTAACATAAGCTTCAGAATGATCACTATACAAATGGGTTTCACTTGCTAAAGAGGAAATTACTGTTCTCTGCATTTTTTTTTGGAAACAAAAATCTCCCATGATGATAAGCTGTATTTCCAACAAATAAGAAATTAAATGGGTGAGGAGAAGGTTCATAAAGCTCATCTTGGCTAGGGCAGACTCTCGGAGCCAAGAAGCTCTGTGTGGCATGGGTGAAGTTCATGTGAAATGGGCAGCTGTTCCTGAGTGAAATACAAGTGTTTGTCTAACCTGTTCCTGGAGACTTTTGTCATCATGAGAGAAGCAAGTATACCCTGGACTTTGATCCAGGCTTCCTTGGATTAACAGGGTTGAAGGTAGAGGCATGGAGAAGGGGGTATTAAGAGCCCAAAGAAGATTGGATATTCTAGTCTACTGCTATCAGTGAGATGCTGAGGTCCTGCATGACAGGACAGTTTCCGTTTGCCAAATATAGTGATGATTTGAATATTTTATTTCTCAATATTTTGGCTCCAATTTTGTTGCTGTTCCCCAGTTCTGAGAGACAGTTTAGCACCTGTGATCTCTTCCAAGAAATTCACTGGTCTTGTAAATAGAAATTTAGTTTCCACCACCCTCTGCCTTTTATGTGCTTTTTTGTGTACTGTATTTACAACTGCACTTCAGAGTTCTCAACAAACTGAGGGGCTGTGCCAAATGCTGCCTCTTTTGTGAGGTTGTTTGAGCAATAGCAATTGTAGTAGCAACAAGTAGGCAATATATATGAGATGTCTCTTCATTCAGATGCCTCTTGAAGCATTGAGGCTGACCGCATACAACAAAAAAAGGAACTTTGACAATGAGCTTGGATTCTGCCCACTAGGAAGCAGACTAATACCAGAGCATGTTTTTTTGCAGTTTCTCCAGATAGCTGAAGTTTGGAAATTATTATCAGCATGAAGTTGAACTCTTAATAGTAAGTCATGCTACATTTTTACATTTACTGAACTCTTAACAGATTAGGCCTTCAGGCCTAAATCAGTTTCATGCATACTTTGACTACAATTTAGTTTCAAATTTCAGACTGATAAAATTTTCTGAGACAGAGAAACTTTATTTGCTTAAAATCTAAAGTGTACCAAACTTCAGATTTTCTCCAACTTCTTCAAGTAAAAACCCAAAAGAACAAAAAAAGAAACAACAACAAAAC
This sequence comes from Pteropus alecto, assembly GCF_000325575.1. NCBI lineage: Eukaryota > Metazoa > Chordata > Mammalia > Chiroptera > Pteropodidae > Pteropus > Pteropus alecto. The sequence goes on from NW_006440820.1 coordinate 684,443, forward strand.
AACCACACACATGTATGCATGCAAACACACATGCATATAATAGATAAAAGAGGCAGAGGCATAAGTCAACATATAACAAGGTTTCTTAAGAAGTTTTTATTTTTTGTCTTTTTCTTTTGATTATGAGATAGTCTTCGAAAGGGAACAATTCTTACAAGTCACTTTTAAGGCATCTAAACAGCTGCCTTCTAAACTATACTAGTAGAAATTAGCATGACTGTAAAACAGATTAAAAACTTTAGCAGATGCTTAACAATAATTGTTAAGCACTAACGGCTGTATCAATATTTTAGAAGTGAGGAAAACACCTAAATTATACAGATTTGAGCTGAAGTGATAACTTTTCTCACTGATAATTAAATTCCAATATAGCTTAGTATCACATCTTTACTTACCAACAAGGTTTGGAAAACCACATTTTAGCAACTTAAGACAGTAGCACTAAAAATGAATGCACTCAGTAGATATAAACATTTCCAACAGATGGGAGACAGACAGTAAACAGGCCTGCACATCCCAGTACACCAGGGGTTTCCTGTTATGGAGCTGGCATGAACACACTCATCTATCAGCAGACCATTTCTCCTACAACTACCACGGAACTAGAGATACGGGGAGTCATTTCTTGAGAAAGACGCCCTGTATTTGGATAGCTAGCCTATCGTGAGCTGCTGTACCCTACCCCTTTTGTGGGTAGCTCATTTCATCAGTTTTAATCCCAACCAGCAAATCCAAGTTCCTTAACCTAATGTTATTAATGCTCTGCATAACCCTGTCTTCCATCAATAATCATATAACAAAATCTAAAATGTAGATTTCTTGAACAAGCTGATTCTAATAGCAGGATCGGATGATATGGAAAGTAGCACACTTGATACTCTCAGGCTTCGGGTTAAGAAATACATGCAGGTCTGCTGAAGAAATAAGTCACAAATATACTATATATTTGCATAAACCATAGTTTGTACTTGGGAACAGTAGTTATTAAAATATGTAATAGAGAATAATGTCTAAATGTCAAAAGTACTGCCTACATGAAAAAGGAGATAAATTTCCAAACTACATTCTTTGGCACATAGTAGGAGATAAAATGTCATAGTTCTGGTCAATAATTCCATAGATGGATGCAGCCATCTGAGACGTTTTTTACTGACTAAAAATGAGAACAATGACATGTGTGAAAAGACATGGAGGATGCAATAGCAGAGAAAAAGGTTTTAGTTTGGGGAGAATTTCTTAGCTATAAGGTCTTTGACATTACTTATCAAGTAGCTCTTCACTGGATATGGCCACGAAGAGGTTAAATTAGCACTTCTATCAAGATTGAAAAAAATCTTTGTTTCATATCCTCATTAGCATTTCAATTGTCTCATTAGTGAGAATTCATTAGAGTAAATTAGTATATGAAACATGTTGGCATATGCATATGTATATATTTTTAAGTGCATTGATATTCCTCATTTCCTCCAGCAGAGGTCAGAAAATAGCAATACAGGAATATGAAAAATCTATGAACTAAGAAAATATTTTAGAGTGATTTTCCCTAGATAGGATTATGGAGGGGATTTTTTAGTTTTTCCTTACTCACATTTTCTAATTGTATTTTTACAATAAATATGCTTTACTTTTGTAGTAATTAAAAAGCAATAACATTTATTTTAAGTTTTACAAAGAGCACTGTTGGCATATGTATTTACTCTGCATCAAGTCAAAGATACTGCTTAATTATTTGTATTTTCATAGATGCACATACATTATTTGAAACAGTCTAAGAAAGCAGCGCAGTTTGGCCACCACTATGAAAAATTATTGTGTAACATCATTTTCATAATCGATGATTGTGAGCAATCTTTTTTAAACAAAGAACTTAATGTCAGCCATGAGATTACCAGAAAAACAAACACCCTGAACATAGCTCCTAACTGCCAAGAAACCCTGCATACACAAAGACAGAAAAATGAATACCATCTCTGGTCATTGCCTTTGTCTGAAGAAACCTAAAAGGGATCTCAGTTTTCTGAAAAGTAAGTCCTTGTAAGTCTTACATGTTAGGACAAGGAAAAATGGAGAAATCAGTCAATGTGACTTACATTTAAAAGCAAGGAATCAATGAAGGATGTTTATTAAGCTCTTCTGATTAATGTTCAACAAATTGCACAATCACCATGCAACATTTTCATTTCTAAATAATGTCTTTTTATCTCCTAGACACATAGAAGCAAAATGAAAAGGCTTATAAAGCAAAATCTAAAGTTCAATCAAAATATTTATGTATGAATTAAGAAAATCTTTTACCTGAATTATGCCAAATTAGATAGATGTGTATTTACTATTTTATTAAATGATTCATAATGTATGATCTGTTATTTGTCCTTTTTTATATTATCACTCACAAATAATATAATTGTGTCAAAATTGTTATGTGAATCAAACTGTTGCTAGCTTCTTCTGTCTTCTAAGGGGATGATTTCTATCGATGAGGAATATGTCTTTATACTGCTCACTTCCACCTACAGAGGCAAGTGAGGGAGAGAGTAAAGACTGAAACTCAAAACCTCTGCCAGTTCTCCTGTGAGACTGGGTGGGGGTGGGGGGGTTGGAGGGGGAGTGACTCTGCTTGTCAGAGAACATCAGTGACTTTTCTGACAAAGACGATGCTTCTGGCAAAACAAGGATCAGGCAGATGTGAAAGAAATCTGAAGACTGGCAACATGGTGGGAGACTGGAATCCACAGAGAAATGTAGCCAGTGAGAAATACCCAGGGGTGTACAGGTCTAAGGGCTTATTAGAATTAGAATGTTCACTATTCAATTCTAAGCTGTTTGTGTTTCTACAATTAACTCCTCCAATCCCCACTGCTCAGAACTCCAGTCGAGTCTGCCTGACTGGATGGTTTGAGGAAAATAACAACAGAGAGGTGAGTTTGAACCTAGGTTGGCACAGAATAAAAGAAAGAAAAGAGTGTGAAGATGTGAATGAGCATAGGTGTTATAGATCAGGAACCATAACCACAACTAATCATGGGAATGTGAAACCTAGTAAACTCACAGAAATCTTGGGGAGATCAATGGAGCTTCCCCACACACACACAAAAAAAAATGGAATTTGGGACTTGAGCCACTTTTATGTAAATATCCAAAGAAAAGTCACTTTAGCTGATATATTTTGATAAAATTTTGACATTTTGATAAAATTTCAAAATATTACATTGGACATGTTGCAAATACTTTTTATAATGTGAAGTCTAGGGAAGTATTTGTAAAACTGTACATAAGTTTTTTTGTATCACATGAAAGAGCTCAAAGTACTCAGTAAATTAATCACAAATGTTTTTTCTCTATTAGTTTTGTTAAACTTTTTACCAAATAGGTAATACTACTTCATCAATTACTTTCCTGAACAGGTTTAGAATTCTCACCTAATTCTACTTTGATAAACAGTGAAAAAATTCTCAGAGTGGCTGAAATACCCTTATAAAATACATATGCATATGCATCATTCACGGATGCAAAAGTTTCTCTGAAAGAACAATCTGGAATTCATATGTGGAAATACCCACAGAGTAGCCTTCAAATCCTTCAAAGGCTGGCCCAGGCTTACCTTTACGTGGTGGATCAGACACTCTATTTCATTCACTTTGTAGGTCTCCAATCCCAGGTCCTTGGCTAACCTTAAGATACGATTCTGGGTTGGCCCAACATAGGATCCTCCAAGGTCCACATATTTAACCATTTGGTTCTGTTTTCCCATGGAAAAATAATAAAAATAATTAGGTGTGACGATGTCATTCCTAAGATTAAAAAGAGTTCCAAAATAAGCTGATTGGCATTTAACAGGTTGTAGACACGTCTTGAGGTATATTCATGAAAAATTGGATTCTATTCTTAACTCCATTCATGCAACGTAACAGTTAATTTAAAGCAAAATTGATTGAACTTTGTATAGGCAAGAGACTTCTGAACCCCATCATTCACAATGTACCACAACATGGCTTGTGTTTTAGTGCCTTGAGTTTATAAGCTATGAATTGTTGGTGAATTTCTCTTTACTTAGTACTTGAGGCTAATTTTTAGGCACCTAATGCTAGATAGAAAACAAGAAAGGAAATAATCACTTCTTATGTGGTTTACTAATCCAGATGTTTGAAAGATAATGTCAGGGAATAACTGGTCATAATTCAAACCTTTGAAATTGCTCTTATGTTTAATAGCAAGTTTTCTATATGGTTTTGAATCAGCTTCACATCCAATGACTAAGGACCGACCTTTGAACAAGAAGTGAGTAGAAAAGCTCCCTATATCTGAATGTGTCTAAACATAATTGGGTATCTATTAGTCAGGAACACCAGAGAAGGCCCTCCTTTTCTGTTTCTTGTTTGTTTGTTTGTTTGTTTATTCATTGTCTTGCTCCCTCCACCCCAAAGAGAACATGAGTTTCACAAGGGTATTTTGTTTTATTCACTGATGTATTTCAGATACCTATTTATTGGTGCAATAATTTACTGGGCAAGTACCAAGTGTCATGAAGTGAAAAGAGAAAAGGGACAGAAGAAAAAGTTGAAAAGGAAACAAGTTGGGATAGAAGCTGTGGGAAATGTTTCAGAGTAATTTTCACTCTCTTACAAAGAGTCCAATGAAATTCAAGGCTTTCAGCAAGAAAAAGAAAAAATTCAGCCTTATATTTCTCTGCCCCATCCTTAATGTCTTACCCTAATGGTATAGGTCCTGCCTCCTACACGGTCCCGGGCTTCCAAAACAACCACATTCAAGCCATTATCATGCAGAAGTTTGGCTGCTGCCATACCTGGAAGAAAATACAATAAGAAATCAGAATCAAACACCTTATAGAAACTCAGATAAGCTCCTCATGCTAACAGCCAATGGGAAAAGTCCATGTTGGCTCACCTATATGATCTACTGTTACATTTAACTTATAGGTGGCTAGGGTTTCTCAACAGAGGACCAAATTCCAAGTCTGGGAAACCAGCTGCTATTTGTAGAAAGAACAAAAAGGGTTTATTTTGGGTAAATGTCTCAAATCTTAAAAACAGCTTTGGTCACTATATCAAAATGTTTATCTTTAAGGACTAAATTGCATGGTTATACATCAGACAACACAGATAAAAACATAAGACCATACTTAAGAGAACTATATAAGCCCCAACAGACATAGGACCAAGTGTGACCCCTGACTTCATTTACAAGGTATATCTGAAAAACCAGTAAGTTGCTGGGAGAGTGGGCCTTCAAAGCATGTGAGAGAGTTTACAGTTAAATTGGACATTTAGAGGTTAATGTAAAGTTTTTACAATTAAATTGGATTTTTAGAGGTTAATGTAAAGTTTCAAAAGCAAGGACATAAATTTGACCATCTCTGAAGAATGAATTGACCATTCATTCATCCACTTAATTATTAATGTAGTCAAAAATATTTAATGAATGCCTACTACATTCTCACCACCATAAATTTAGCTTTTAAAAAAAGCAGTTTTTCAAGGACAAAAACATTGCATAGGAAAGTCTGCCTTTTCAAAGATTAAAAACAAACAAACAAACAAACAAACAAAAACTCCATGTGTTACAAAGTATTTCATTCAGTTAACTAATAAGTCAGTCTGTGGTCAGGTTTTCTGAGCACCATGTGCCAGGCACCATCCTGGCCTCTGACACACATAATAATAATAATAAAATTAAAAAGCAGTTTTATTGAGATAAATTTACATACAATAAACTTTACCCACTGAGTTTGAACAATGTACAAAGCTTGGTATAGAGTTTATATATGCAGTGTTTGGTACAAGACCATCCTGAATATAGATTTTGATCTCCAAGGTATTAAAATCCTGCATCTTTAAAAGCACTCTGTATTACAATTTAGTAAAAGTTTTCTCAGACGACAGAACTCCGATGCTCTGAATAACGAACTGAATTTGTTCAGTTCCAATTACTTTACTCATTTGCTTTTATGACACCAAACAAAATTAAGGAAATGCCAAAACACTGTGCCTTAGAGAAAAATAAAACAGCTTCTATCTTGTCCCTAAAAAATAATAGTTCTGGGACTTTTAAGCCGCATTAATGTGAAAAAGGGATTCTTATAAAAATACTCATATAGCGCTCACCACATTTGAGAAGCTGAATTCTCACAGCAATCCAATGAGAAAAGGTACTATTGATATTTTCATTTTATGGATGAGGAAACAAGCACAGAGAGGTGTCCAAGGTCACATAAGGAGCCAGCAGGTAAAGTCAGGTCATTTCGCTCCAGTGTCAGTATTTGTAACCACTACGAGTACTGCTTTCCACAGAGCCTCAGAGCTATCCTCTTTGTAGATCATATGTCTCAATTTTTACTTCAGGGAGAAATTACATTTCAAAAGATATTTTTCACTTTATTTGGATCAACGAGTTTTTAAAACACATTTGTTTCTGTGGTTTGATAAGACTCTATGGAACATAAGATATGAGCCTACTGTAAAAGCCATAATAAAAATCCAAGGCTTCATTCACCGCCTACAGACTAATCTAAAAGAAGAAACCCAATTTTTTAAAAAAGTTGAGTTGACATTTCATTATTTGAGTTAATCCATCTTCTGATCTCTGTCCTTGAGGGCAGGGCCAGAGCTTTTCAGTTGGCGGTAGGGTAAGAGTCTCAAAGTCCACAGTCAACCCTAATTTAAGAATACAGGGCTTGGATTTTTAACTCCAGTTTCCTAATTTTACCTTTGTAAGGAAAAAAAAAAAGAGAAAATATTTCTATTTAGATTCAAAATTGCAGACAATTCAATGCTGTTTCTCTTATCAAGCATCAGTTAAACAAATGAAATATGAAATAAGATGCAGCCATGGTAACAGCTGTTATCAGGGAATTCAGACCTGCTGTGCATGCTGAAGCTTAAACAAAAGGGTTCAGAACAAAATACAACATCACTCATGTACATTACCATTTTATATTCTACAAAATATACTGTCTTTTAGTAAGTATAGTTACCCAGTAGTATCTGATACTAAACATAAACAGTTACTAAAACAAACCAGAGTCTTATCAAACCATTGAATAGAGTTCTATAAACTCATGTGCCTTAAAAAACCATAAATAGAATATTACAAAAATATCTTTAAATAGAGCAATACAAGAGGATGTTGGAAATACCTCACAATTCGTCTCACTAATGTTCATAGGGGGCTATTCAAAATGCTTGTTGTACATCAACTGACATAAACTGATTTGAAAAAGAATTGGCCCAAATATTGGCTTAAGAAAGGCACTGCAATTTAAGAGGAGGAGATTTTAGGGTACCTAAGAACCTGAAGAACTGGAGTCTGGTCAGGAGATGATTAACATAATTAAGAAATAGCTCTCAATATTCCTCAGTGATGACTGGTGAAAGAACTAATGGTTTGGCTGAAGAACGAATGAGCAAATAATTAACTATACAGAGCTGCCCCAAGAGTTCATTTCTATGTCTGTTGTTTGGAACTTTTAACACATTTTGCAATAGAACAAAAATATAAGAGATGGTGCATTCTCTAGGAAGTCCAGAAATTTTAAAATGCAATATTATTGTGAAAAAAATCACAAAGTAGCAGAAATACGTTTGCCCTAAAACACTAGACAATGTAATTGTCACTGTTTAAACACTTAAGCAATCATTTCCTGACACAATGCAATAACAGATCTTTTTAAAAAGAAAATATCTACAATAACAGCCACTATCAGAAAGCATTGAGCACTTGCTTTGTTCTGTATGAAGTGCTTTCCACTCAAAGCACTTCTGATCTTCACCACAATGCTGAGAGTTATGATTACCCTCATTTTAAAAAGAAAAAATGGAGGATTAGAGACATTCACTGACTTGCTATAAATTACACAATTAGTAAACAGTAGGGTGAGAGTTCAGCCCCAAACCTGAACTCTCAGCTACCACCCTGGTACCAAAAAGAAAAAATTAAAAGATACACTGATTGATACAAAGTGCCTTAAAATATTCTGCTCCCTATCTGAATGTAAGAATCTTGAAATATCAGTTCTTACCTTAAATGGATATTTAACTTTTGCAACCAGTTTAGGACCAAGCTTATAATCACTTTGTACTTATAAACCTAGTTAAACTTGAGTTTAACATGCAGGATCAATTTATATTTCACAAATGAATTATAATTTGCCACTTTCATTAGAAGCTCCTACGCACCCCTGACAAGCTTATAATGAGATTCTCTTATTTGTTGCTTCTAAATAGTGCAGGATCCATAGGATTTTGGCTTAGGGAGTCTTCTTTGGGTGAATAACCACAGCATGCACACAGCAATAATGGTAGACTAATGCCTAATGCCATGAAATTATAAAAATATTGCTTCTCTCTTCCTAAGTAGTTTACTTGGAAAAGATTTCATTAAAGTGATGGCTATCTCAATTATTTGGATAACTCAGTTGGGATTAGACACCCAAATTATTTTAAATATTGGAAATCGGTGGTGTGTAGCATTATTAGCCTTCTATGCTTCCAGTTTTGTGCCATGGAAAATGGCCCAAGAGTTAGATGCTGTAGAAGACTGGAAAGTATACAGCACAGGTAATCCAGGGGCCTATTTAAGTTGTCTTAAGAGCAGTGTAGAAGTTAGGATTTGGAGAGAAGGGAAAAATCAAAATCACCATCTGCCTCATTCATTGATTTAGCATTCTGTCTCATGTCCTTCATATCAAAACTAGATTTTTAACAAAATATTTTAAACATTTTAAAATGCGAAGTTAATTGTCTTGAAAATATTGTGAAACATCTGTACTTTGATATTACATAAAGATTTTGTCCCAATTTTTTTTTTTTAAAGAATCATGTTAACTAAAATTGACAATGAAATTCACTGCACCTCAAAGCATCTCTAACCTCATGACCCTGGTATACAATATAGTCATTCCTCTAAGAAGGAAAAAAAGCCAAAAATACACAAATAGCCCTCATTGCCTTCTGGTCACTTCTGACAAATAGTTTTATGAGGAAATTCTAGAAACAGTCAAGTGACTTTCTAATTAAATAACTGGAATTCTTCGATGTCTTTAAAGACAATGCTTTTTAGTTATTTAACACAAATACATGCAAAAAAAAAAAAAAGCCTGGAGTAAAAAGAAAAATATCCTCAATGTGCAATTAAATTCATTAAAGGAAAGTGGTATTTGTAGGTAGAATTCAGATGTTAATTGTTGAAGTTTCAACACAGAGTTAAGATATTAGTAAAGAGAGCTAACATTTTGAACAGTCTGTGTTTCAGCTTCTAGTCTAAGTGTTTTTCATATAAGAATTCATTTATCCTCCTAACTACTCTATGAAGTGGTTAGATGTTGAAAGTGAAGCACAGAGAGGCCGTGTCATGTGCCCAAATTCACACAGCTAACAAATGGCAGAACCAGTATTTGAATCCAGGTAGTCCACTCCAGATAACAAGCATGCCCAGCAGCCTTCCTCATACTAAACAGTGAAATACTGAAAGCCTTCTATTAAAAATTGCAGAGCATACAAGCATCAGGGCCGCTGCTAGCACATTCCACGCCTCTGTGTAAATTTCAAGAAGGTACACACTCTCGACAGGTAAATTTTTGTATAATATTTTTAATTTTTCAATTAGAGTTCAGATACAATATTATTTTAGTTTTGGGTGTACAGTATAGTGATTAGAGAGCTATATAACTTGCCCCAATAAATCTAGTACCTCTCTAGTCCATACATTTATTACAATATTGCTGGCAGGTAAATTTTAAAAAGACATCCTTCCTTCAGAGAAATGTACCCCACCTCAGTGTAAATAGCTTGGCTGGCAGAGTGTGGGCTGGACTGTATCCACTTTCACTGCATCAGCCTGGCACCCTTACACAGGGTACTGCCTAAATAGCTTATGCTATGGCCTGGAAACTCAGAAACCTTATTTTTTGAATAATAAGAATTAAATTATTCCATGTCTCCTCAATGCTAATACACAGTTGGCACTTACTTGTTTGTTGAATGGATTCATTTAATACCCTTCAACGAAGATGATATTTAATCACTTAGTCAACAAAAAATAAATGGCCATAATGGTGTCCATATACACATAATATATTTAACTAAAATATTTATACATAATGATACTGATTTACTCTGATAAAGGATACTCTTGACTTTTTTCAAGAGAAAGAGCTGCAAAGAAAGACAACCAACCAATAATCATAACTATCTTACATTTGTACAGCACTGTAGTTTCCAATATTCACACACATTCAGTCCTTAACAATATCCCTGTGAGGTTGGCATTGTTATTCCTATTTTTCATATTAGGAAATGGAAGCTCAAAGAGATTCAAGGGCTTTCTCAGCATTATACAGCTAACGATGGGAGAGTTAGGGCAAAACCCCTGTTGTTGTGTGTCCTATGTTTTTTTCATAACTCACATTACATCCTATAACATACACAGACCTAGGTTGTTAAAAAAAATTCTCAAAGCATGATGAGTCTAAAAATTATAATATTTCTTAACTTTCTTGGAAAAAATATATTGATAAAACCACGTAGAGCCTGTCGATGCTTCAAAACCCTGAGGACATATCATTACAGGAAGACCTGAAAGCATTTGGAGCAATGCTATGCCCTCTAGAACAACTCCACTGAACTACTTATTAAGAGGTGCTTTGGCCAATCGTTTTCCTTCTTAAGCACAGACTGACTCCTCTTTCCTGAGAATGCACGAATTACAACTTTTTGGAAAACCAAAACAACGCAGGGCATACCCCAAACATATGAATGTGTACCATCATTTTGATCATTGAGGAGCAAAGTCTAGAATTATGTGATTCATATCTTGCCTCCAAATATGAAAAAGATAAACCCAATGCCTTCTTGGAAGCCCTTTGCTCTGTATTCTCTAAGATAGTCAAAATATATAGCACAAAAATAAAAGGCAGTAACTTCTAAAATAAAGGAGACCTTTACTGAACAAAGCCCCAGGCTGTGTGTGAGACTATTTATGCTCTTGAAAGGGATAAAAAACATCAAGCTTTCATGAGTTGTCATAGAAACCTTTCTCCAGATGTGGCTGCTTTAAAATGCTAGAATGAGATTGCCATCCAAGGCCTTTCAGAATATGTCTAAAACCACAATTTTTTTTCTTTATCCTACCTTTATATGCAAATGATTGCATTTTCCAAAAATGTCACCAATCATAAGTCTTACTTCATATCCAAGCTTTTGTCTTTACCCTTTGTTGTTTAAAAGGAGTGGGATGCCTTTTGTGTATTGTAATCGTGGTAGGCAAAATTTGCTTTTGTTTTACCTCAACATGGTCTCCCATGAAAAAAGGATACAAACCCAGAAATTACAGCTTTATTTTTCTCAAGTTGTGTGTTATAGTCTTCATTTTAAAAACTGTTACATAAAACTAAACTTTTAATTTTCTTGCCTCAAATCTTTTTAGGAATTTGATAGAATCTGTATAAATAAATAAAAAAGACACTCTTTTAAGAATACTGTTGTCTAAGTATAAAAGATAATAATATGGTGCCATGATAGTTTCCTTGATGGTGACTTGAGGATGAAATATCTCTTTGCCATGATAGTAGGCCTCCTATGGATTACCAACGTGATTTTTAAGATCACAAACATCTTTAAGGTAGAACATAAAATTGAAGATATACCATGCTCCCTTTAGCTCACCTACTTCCTAGATCCTAGTCTCTGAAAGAGCTGGGTGTTATGAATAGCCTGAAGGTCAGAGGCCTGCTGTAGAATACTTTGAATACTTCTCCATTTAAACATTTGTTTACCAAAAGTGAAATGATGAATTAGGAATTCTAGAAAGAGAATAAAATGTGGGTGTTACCAAGAAAAAGAAATCTGGGTAGGGTGAGACGTAAGAAGTAACTAGAAGAAGTGAAGATAAAAAGGAGTCATTTTGTGATGTCAAAGCTAGGCCCTCCTTCTGTCTTCTGTCTTCAGGCTACTGCATAGCCTGGCCCAGGAGCCTTATTTTGCCCCTGAAACACTCCTGTAAGCCAAAGACCAAGGCAGTCAGCAGTGAGCAAGGACCAGAGTGAAAAGGAAACACTGCCTGGTTCAAAGACAAGGCAGAACACTGCCATTCTGTAGAAAAAGCTCTATGCCTAATAGACCACTGCTTGGTTATATAACTTTGAGCAAGAGTCCTCACCTTTCTGGGTCTCACTTTCCCCACCTGTAAAATTGGGTGATTAAATTAGGCCCCTTCCATTCTATAATTAATCTAAATGAGACAGGACACGATTTTAAGTAAGCTGAGATTTCATTACATAGGTAGTGTCTTTATAACTCCGAAGTCTGAAGTCTGCCCTCTGGAGCATGAAATTTGGGTGGCATCAATAGTTGTTAATAAAAAAATATGTTATTTTTATACTCAGGTATGACAATGAAATGCTGATTTAAACAAAGCTGGTATAGGGTAGGTGTGCTGATGTAATTAGGGGCAAAAGGTCTTGATGTCTGTGACTTACTTTGAAATGCATCAAAAAATAAGAGGAATTGATAGATGGAGAAAAGGATGGATACATGGATACAATGGACTAAGGCATATAGAGCAAAAACTTTAACTGCAGAATCTACTTGGTAAGTATATGTGTTGACTACACAATTTTTTGAAAGTTTTCATAAGAAAATTCTGGAAAAACACATTAAGACAGTTTCTATTCTGCTGGACTTGTCAGAGCCTTTAATTAACATATTATATACCTTCATCAGAAAAGACTATATATATCATTTACATAATTTCTTAGTCTTTATAACTTACTGGAGGACTGGGGATAGGAATGATTTTTTTTTTTTTTGAGGATAGAAATATCTCCTCACATATTTGGGGATACACTACTTAAAGAAACTGGGACATTTGGTAAGTGTGGCTACAACTGGTGGTGGGTTTGTCGCAGAACCCTTCTCTCAAGAAAAAAATTCCTCTTCTCTCTCCTCCAACAAATCAAACATTCTAAACAACACCATTGCCCTTAGGTTTCACATTATCAAGGAGTTGATGTCCAAGACAGGACTTGCTTCTATAAGAGAACAAAGCCTAACTGGAGAAGCACCATGGGGATAGGAAGAGGGTGACCATAATATATTTGGAAAGGGAGCTTTCTGGGGAGGCTAGAAATCTACTTGGTTCAGCCGAGTTATAGAAAATTGGAAAATGGTGAAATGAGAAGGAAAAAGACAGTGTCCTATCAAGAAGAGAACTAGAAAATTCTCTCTTTCTTCTTTCAGGACATGGAGTGCAACAGGATTGTTAGAGAAAGGCAGGCCAAATATAGGAGTCCAGGGATCTGGAAAGCCTTAGGGGACAATACCACAGTTGGAGCCCCAGGAAGAGGGAAAGTGGGCTGCTACCTCTGAGGTGCCATAAATTAGCCAAAGGACAACCAGATGAGTATATTTGGGTAGCATGGTGTTATAGGTTGAATTATGCCCTCTCAAAATTCATATGTTTAAATCCTAATACCCAGAACCTCAGAATGAGACTTCATTTGGAGATACATCTTTATAGAGGTAATCAAGTTAAAATAAAGTCATTAGGGTGGGCCCTAATTCAGTATGACTGGTCTACCTATAAAAGAGGGAAATCTAGAGACAAAGATACATACGGAGAGAACGTCAAGCAAAGATGAGAGTACAGATTGGGGTGATGCCTCTACAAGCCAAGGAATGTCAAGGATTGCAACAAACCACTGGAAGCTAAGAGAGAGGCATGGTACAGATTTTTCCTCACATTCTCAGAAGGAATCAACTTTGATCTTGGAGTTCTGGCCTCCAGGCAATATGTTTCTGTTGTTTTAAGCCACCATATTTATAGTTCTTTGTTACAGCAGCCCCAGCAAACTTATACGCAGAAGAAATTGTATTTTCCATATTAAGGTAACTTCACTGTTAATTGAACCTACTTTGGGATAACCTGGTGATGAAAGTCCTAGTTGGCCAGGCTAGATTGGCATTTCTTATGTTCTCAGGAGTACCGAGGCATTGGTGTGTGGGGGCGCGGGGGAGTGGTGAGAGGGCAGAGAGGAAGGGAAGTTTGCCAGTGGTACTATTTCTGAACCTGGGGAATGGGGTACTAGCCCAAACAGGTGTTACATGAGCAGTTGGGTGAATTTCATAGGGACGAAACTTAAGGATATGACTTTCAGCCTCGGCCCTGTAAGCAGCATAATAAAGGGGAGGCCTTTCTGCATTCAACGTAGAGCAGTAAATAATAACGATGGTGCGTGAATGATCTAGAACCTAGGTGAGGAATGAAACCTGACATGTGCATTAAGAAACCAGCCTTTGCCAAGATTGTACAATTTCTTTGCTTCATACAAATTCCATAGCATTTTTAGAATGTCTGATGTTTAAGTCTCTCATTAAACTCTACTCAAAAATTAAATGATCGTCAATGCCATTTATGAAACTATTTAACTTACTGAGAAAAACTCACTTCAGTCTCATGTCTTTTCTCAGTGCCATGGAAAAGCTGTGACACACCTAGATATGAGAGGTTTCATCCTGCCATCTCAGTGGGATAGAAACATAGTGGCAAGTCAAGAGTGTGAACTTGGCCAGGAATGGCCCATTTGGAAATGTGTACATAGGAAAATCTGTCCTTTAAGGTTTTAACTACTTTCAAAAGAAGTTGGAAGAAGTGGAGGAATCAGTTCTGGCATTAAAATATTAGGCCCAATAATCATGGGCCAAGAACAATCTGTTTTTTCTGTAGAAAGACTCATGTTAAGACTATAAGTCCCATCTAAAGAGTGTGTAGACTTGAACCCATGCAAGAGTACACATAAGTGTGTACAGTGTCTAGCATATGAGTATGTGTGTGTGTGTGTGTGTGTGTGTGTGTGTGTGTGTGCACTCCAAAGCTGTGCCCAATACACATAGCTAGAAGAATTACCCAGGGGTGGGAGTGAGATGGTAGCAGCAATGCACAAGCTGTCACTGCTCCTGTACTGCCACTGGGTGCCACCCTTCGTGCTAAAATAAGGAGACAACACAAAGCTACTACGATAAATAACTGGAGTTGGAGGAAGAAAATAAGGATCTTGTGAGGTAATAACACCAACAATGAGAATCCTTATGCATGTTTTTTTAATTGACTCAACTAGAAGAGAACTTGTATCCAGAATTTTAAACAGGTAAACAAAGGGCAATTAACAAAAGGAGTTGTGGCTCTCCTGGCAAACACTATTAAGGTAAATGTCTTGGAAGGAGTGTGAGATAAAGAGTGCTGCCACGAGGGGATAAGGGCAAAGGCGTATTTTCTGAGAAGCTGCTTTCACATGTTAGCCTTAGAGCTAAGCCTCCCTGCTTTATCATCCCCACGCCTAAGGTCAGCATCTCTGGCACAGTATAGATCTGAGCAGACAAAATATCTCCTCCGTCACCAAGGAAAATCAGTAATCCTATCCAAGGTTCAAGAATTTGCCCTCAAAAAAAAAAAAAAATACAGGGTATTCTATTTTACTTCTGAAAAAAGACCCTGCTGAAATCTTAGTATTTTAAAAATTCAATTACAGCAGCTTTTACATCATGTTTATATCTACTCTCACTTTATTTTCTCTTATTTGTTCCATTTTACAAAATTTTAGACTATGTGGGTTTTTTTCCCTTTTAAAATAGAAAGTAGTGGATACTCTCTAGCACCTCAATACAGACTACACATTCTGTGACCATCTAAACATAAAATATGAATTTGGGGCAAGGCTAATAGCCCAAGAGCACTTTCTTAAAAGTATGGTATGTCTTTCTCTGACTTCTGCCTTCCTGAGAAAGAAAAAGCACCTGCCAATCTGGCTACAGATAATTTTCTTTCCATTTCTAGTTGTTCTGGTAACCTACTTCTGCCTCATACCTCCCAAGTGCAAGCCACTAGAAGTTATGTTGCCTGGACTAATCTATCAGTTATGGATATTGAGGTTCTGGCAAGATCTTGCCTTCACTTTTCATTCCAAGACAGGGATTGAAAATCCAAAAGCACCGGAGAGCAGGGCAAAGCATGTAAAGTATGAAGTGAGCATGTGTAAAACAATATCCGGGGCCAAGTACTGTGACGAGCTGAAGACTGTGTGCCTTGAACAACAGCACTTAAATCAAATTTTAAACACTGGAGAGTCATCCCCAAATTATGAGAGACTTGGCCTGTGGACAATTTAGTACTCCTGCTCTAAGCCTAATCTGGGCCTAATCTTATTTAATAAGGATGTGGCTTCAGCAGAGGGTACCATTTTTCTGGGGCCTCATTGATTTGTCCGCACCTTGCATGGCTTCAAAAATGAAGGCTCGTCCTGTTCCAAAGCAGGGCTCTTCTAAGAAAATCCCAA
>NW_006440820.1:700822-720368 GCF_000325575.1 Pteropus alecto
CCAATCAATGAGAAAATTCAATTCATTTTCCCAGATTTTTTCTGGCTTACAACTTGGGCCCACTCATTAACCAGGAGCTCAAGTCTAAAACCTGGGTTTCATCATTGAGTCTTCCTGGTCCCCTGTCTCATCTTACCCTTCCTTCATGCCTTGCATGACCTGGCCCCTGCAAACTTCTCTAGCTTCTTATCTTTCCGCTTCCCATCCTGTACACTATACATCAGCAATGTCAAAACCTCTCCCCCTGTGGTTCTTTCCATACTATTTCCACACTATTTACCGTTTCCAAGCCCTTGTTCTGCCTGGAAAATTCCACCTAATTCCACCTTATCCCTCAAAATGTACCTTAAGTGCACCTAAGCTCTAGACAACTTGATCTAACCAACTCCCAGGGTGTGTTAGAAGCCCCAAGTAGGGTTTTCCTTATTAGATCACCTACAATAAGTATAAGGAGACCATGGTGGGCCAAGAGAAGGGAAGCTGAGGCAGACTTTGCATCTAAATCTACTAGAATCTTTCGGGCACTCCATAATTTCAAATTTTTCACTCAAATTATTTTTGGACAGATTTTCCTGTTATTTCATACCAACAGACTGGAGATGGTTTGAAACCTCTCCATGTCTAGCTAAACCTAGCTTGTGGTTTGATAAAAGCCTTAACAGAAAGCCCAAACAAGCTGGCAATGTTTGAAAAGACAAGGTCTCAAATGGAACTCGGATGAAATTACTTGTTTATTAGGTTCGATTCTTTTTAGGGAAAATTAAACTTTAAAAACAAAAGATCATTTTAAAGCTCAATGAGAGGCCCTGGATTCAGTTGTCAAAGTTAGTATCAGAAGAAGATTTGCCACACAAAAGTTAACACTAGTGCAAAGATTTCCAGAAAAACAAAATATCTATTGCTGTCTAGGCAAATTATTTCAGGAGTGTCTGTAGCTGGGATGCAGTCTCCCCATTTACTTTAGGACAGTTGCTCAGTTACCTCAACTCAAAAACAAATTCAAATACTTTTAGACAAAATATCTAGATTTCATGCTGAGTGGTGGACCCCAACCCTTGTCAAACCAACTGTCTTAATTCTTTATGTTAAATTGGCTTTGTATTACTTTAAGAAGGAAATTTTCTTTAAAAACTAAAAATCTCTCATTCTGAAACTGCCATTAGTCAAGTGATTAAATTTATGCCCTTGGTTAAATCTCAATTTCCTGACCTGTAAAAGAGTGAAAATATTTACCCCTCACCTCATTGAATAGTTGTGAAAATAAATTGAGGCAAATATATAAGGTACTGAACACATTGCCTGTTGCATGGAAAATACACAACAAATATCTGTTCTATGAATGAATGAATTTAATACCTTAGGAAGTATTTGGCTTTGAAATTGGAAGAATTAGATTCTGACCCCACTCTGTCTCTTAAGCACTGTGGAATCCTGGGCAAGTAATTCCTGAACTCCTCCTAATTTCAGTTTGTGAAAGAGGGATGATATTTCATAAGCAGAGTTGATGCAAAGGTTATGTGTACAAAATTACTTGCATATATAGGGCCTACTGTTGCTATCTGGTGATAGGCTGATCTTGGGAATTAATCAGGCCTTTATTTCTCCTTCACTTCCATCTCCCTGCAAATACTTATTAATAACTTAAAGATTTTCACAGCAGCTTTCATCATCCTTTGATTCAGTTTAGGCGGTTTATCTATAGACCATATAATACTATATTCCATAATCTCCTAGGTTTTAATATTTCTTCAAGCTGTGCATCAGAAAAAAAAATAATAATTGGGCCTTAAACTACCTTCTTTTTAATCTATAACAAAACGAATGGATAAATTGTATCACGGAATGGACAAATGCCCATAGACCATAGCAAAGGAAGGTAAAGCATTTTTTTCTCTGGTGATAGCATTTGTATGGACTTGAAGAAATCCAAGCAGTATTTTTTGATTAATCATTATCAGAAAGAATATTTCAACATCCCTTTTCTAAAGTTAAGATTATTGTGTTTGATAGCTACCTTGATGCAATTAAATGAATAACATTTTTTAATCTTAGTGTGCAATTTCCCACTGTCCAAATAGCTATTTCCTACCTTTCCTTCTCAAACTTCCTACATGACACCAATCCCTAGTCCTCATCAGCTAATGACTCTGCTACATATTTTATTGAGAAAAGTTCATCTTTCCACAATAAATCCGCAAAAATACCTTCACCTGTGCCTGTATGTGTTGCTTTAACTCCTATGATTTAAATTAAGTGACTTCTTTAACAAAGCCAACCCTCTCCACTCTCTTTTAATCCAATCCCCTCCAGGGCTTTGATCCTCTAATTGCATACTTTCTCAATTGCATCATTACACTCTCTCTCTCTCTCTCTCTCTCTCTCTCTCTCTCACACCCCGCGCTCTCTCTCCACTCTCTCTCGTTCTCAATTTCATTCTCACTCTCTCTCTCTCTCTCTCTCTCTCTCTCTCTCTCTCTCTCCTGGATCATTGTTATCAGTGCACAAAACTGCTCTGCTACCTCCCATCTTCAAAAAATCTAACTGTGGCTCAACATCTCCTTTTAGTTACAATCCCTTCCCTCTGCATCTCTTCAAAGAGTTATCTACAAATATTGCCTCTAAATCCCCCTTCACAGCATCTCTTCAAAGAGTTATCTACAAATATTGCCTCTATTTCCCCACCTCACTTCAGTCAGGCTTTCATCCCTACCATTCTACCTAGACTGCTCTTGTCAAGGATGCCAGTGATTTTCATATTGCCAAATGTAATGGTCAAGTCTTTGTCTTTAAATTACTTGTTCTCTTAGCAGCTTTCGGTCTTATCCTCCTTACTGACCCACTGTCTTCACTTCATTTCTGGGCCACACACCTCCTTCAGTTTTTTTCCTCTCTCATTGCTCCTTCTCAGATTCCTTTGCTGGGTACTTCTCTTCCCAACCTCTAAATGTTAGAGAGCCCCAGACTCAGTTCTTGCACCTCTTTTTTAAATCATTCCAAGGTTATGTCACCAAACCCCATACCCCTGAAGCTCCAAGTTCGATATATAAATTACCTAGTTAATTGTGCCTTCGGCTATTTAATAATCATCTCAAACTTAACATATCCCAAACAGAGCTCTTGAATTCCTCCCCTAAACCAGTTCTTCCCCAGTCGTGTTCATCACAGTAATGGTACAATTCACCCAGTTGTTCAGATCAAAATCCAGGAATCATCCTTGATTCTTTTTTCCCTGACCACTTCGCCCTCCAAACAATATACCAGTAAGTCAACTCTACGTGCACACACCATTTTTTAGCACCCTTACTACTATCACCATGGTCTAAGATGATATTTCTCCTTTGGACTTTTGCAATAGCCTTGCAACTACTTCCACTTTTTTTTTTTTTATGGTGACATTGGTTAATGACCTCCAATAAGTTTCAGTTGCACATTTTAACAGTAAGGCATATATATATTTTCATTGTGTGTTCACCTCCCATAGTTAGATTTCTTTCTGTCACCACATATTTGTCCCCTTTTCCCCCATCTACTTCCCCCCTTCCCCCTCTCCCCTCCTTTCTGGTAACCACTAGTCTATTGTCCATGTTCATGAGTTTATGTTTGTTTGTCTTGTTCCTTTGTTGCTTTTAGGTTTATATCCCACATATAAGTGATATCATGTGATTTTCAACTTTTTCTGTCTGGCTTATTTTGCTTAGCATGATTATCTCAAGGTCTATCAGTGTTGTCACAAACAGAAGTATTTTATCTCTTCTTATGGCTGAGTAATATTCCACTGTATATATGTATCACAGCTTCTTTATCCAATCATCTATCGTAGGACACTTCGATTGCTTCCATGTCCTGGACACCGTGAATAATGCTGCTGTGCACGTCAGTGTGCAAATATCTTTTCAGATATGAATTTTCAAGTCTTTTGGGTAAATACTCGGTAGAGGGATTACTAGATCATTTGAACTACTTCCACTCTTGCTTCTCTAAATTTTCAATCTGCACAGTACAGAATACCTTTTAAAAAATCAAATTCATGACACTTTCCTGTTTCAAATCTACCAAAGACTTATGTTGCAAAGAGGTGATCCCATCCCATTACTTAACTTGCAAGGCCACATATAACCTCATTCTTGCCTACATATCTTGTCATACTATGCTTTGCTCAATCCACTCTAGCCATATTGATTTTCTTTCTGTTCCTTGAACATATCAAAGTTGTTCTTATCATAGGAGCTTTATACCTACTGTTCTCATCTCTTGTCATATTCTTCCCCGATATTTACACGTTCAGCATCTCAGAGTTGAACTTATGCCTCATCTGTAAGAAAGAGGTGTTCCTTGACTCTGATCCATCTCCCCATCTATTTTATTTTTCATGGATTACTTACCACTGGCAGTACTTTGTTTGTATGTATGTATGTATGTATGTATGTACGTACGTATGTACATACGTACGTACGTATATATGTAGGTAGGTATTTATTTGGTTGATTTATTGGTTATTTATTGTGTGATTCTCCTCACTATATTATAAGCTCTGCAAGGGCAGGGATCTTACTTGTTTTGTTTCTTGCTTTATCTCCAACACCTGGGAGAATTTCTGTCATGTAGATATCTTCGATAAATGTTTGTTGCTGGCATGAAAGAAATCAGTCAAGTCAACTAATTCAGCCGTGAAGGATAAAGAGTAGTTCATTTTGCAAAGAACTTAATCTGGAGGGTTCATCAGAACGTAGTTCTATTCAAAATCGGATGTATCACAAAACTTATTCTAATGGTAACATGACCATTTGATCACAAGTAATTTAAATTAACATTTAAAATTTGCAGCCCCAAATATCTTTTAATTACGAATTTAATGCAAAATTTTTGCAAGGGAAAAAAGTGGCAATTTTAAAATGAAGTCTTCCACCTGGACGAGGATTCAAAAAGATCCACAAATATGGCAGTACAATAGCTCCACAACCTATCTGCCTCATATCTAATGTCTATTAGAGTTCCTCTTAAACAATAATAGCATCTGCACTAATTAAAAAATTAAACTGCTACCGTTGCTAAAGTTCATTAGAGCATGTGATATTTTAGAGGTATTTTAAGTGCTTTGTTAATTATAAATTCCTCTAAGGCACTTAAATCTTATACTTGCAGCATTGGACTGTAGAACAGAAAGATACCTGGTCTACATTGTACTAGCTACTTACAGAAATTTCTTATATATTAAATGTGTTTTAATATTATGCTCTAGCTGAAATATTGTGTGTGTGTATTTGTAAGTGCCTTAAACAATCTCTCCGCACTCTCAAGCTTTGGGCATAGCCCCAAACAGTAACATTAATAAACATTTCAAATTGAAAGATGAAGCCACCTCTAATGAGAGAGGCCAATTCCATCTTGTTGAAAAGAGGTGTAATCCAGACCTGGGGATCCTGTGATCCTTGACAAATTCTTCCTAGACAAAGGAGCAAATGGAACTGAAAATGCCAATGTCACCACTTACAGAGATTTGGAACTCATTTTAGTACAGGTGAGTTTTGAAACCACTGAGTTCCCCTGGAGGTTTGTAAAAGTAGTAAAATCACAATACAAATTTTACATAGAATAATACCACAAAGAAAACATGTTCTAGGAAGTCAATGCTTGGATTAGGCCATTTTAATTACAGTATCAGAATCATCTGATGGCTTTTGGCCATACATCTGGGTGAGAAATCTGTGCACTGAAAGTGGTTGAGAAACTCACAGAAGACTACATGTATTGCAAAGACATAATGATTCTCAAAGACATAGCATTTCAATATCTTGGCTAATAAAATGTTTCCAGTATCAGTTACCTATAAGTTCAGAAACATAAACATTGGTTATTCAAAAAGAAGAATTGATTCTACTCCATATTCTAACCACAAGTCAAGGAAAAAATAACGTAAGGATAGCAGTCCCAGAAAATGTAACAGAATAACAGATACAAAAAAAAAATGTTCAAATTTACTAGTAATTAAAAATGAAAAACAACCATTTTCACTTCGGTTTGAGAAACTGAGAAATACCATGTTCACATTCAATTTGAGAAAGATTTCTAAAAACAATATGATATTAAATGCTGCCAACAATGTGAGGAAACAAAGCTGGCTGGAATAGCAATTGGTAAAACACCTGAGAAAAGCAATTTGGCAGTATCTGTCAAAAACTTTAAACTGCCTATATCTTTACATTGGAAATTATTACTTCATGATTCGATTCCAAGAAATAATACCAAAAATGAAAAAAATTATTACTCTTAAAGAGCTTTAGTGAAATATTATTTATAACAACACATATACATAATACATAATGTTCAATAATCTGGTATTAGTTAAGTAAGCTATGGTATGCCTATTTCATATTAATTAAATTGTGTTCATAAAGACCGTAATAATGTGGGAAATGTTTATGTTTTAATATCAGGTGAAAAGATATAAAATTTTGTCTGTAATATGACTATAAATATATATGTGTGATGTACACTCACACACACACACACACACACACACACACACACACACACACACAAATGTATGGAAGAAAATATACCCAAATGTTAACAGTAGTCACCTTTGGATGGTAGGACTTAAAATTAAACTTATAAAAATAATTCATCCAGAATTAGTTAAAAAAAAAAAGAACTTATTTATTCATGATGCCATGTGAATAATTTAATTTACTAGACTATTCCCAGGATTCACTATATAAATAATTGACTTTTTATTATAAATTTATACTTTTCAGAGACCTAAAATCAAGCACTTAGAGTCACATAATTGCAAAACTTCTCTATAAATCACAGTCTATCTTCCTTTATATTGCCATTAACCCTTCCTATTTTAGAAAAAAAATGTTATATGTGAGTGAATTGATAGTGTTTTCCCAAAGGTGGACTTTATGTCAAACCAAATAAAAATAAACTCAACTAATTGATATTTTATGAAATTTACTTCAATTACAACCTAATGATCAGATTGGGAAAAGGAGAGAAGGATGAACCTTATTTTTTCAAGGCTCGGGAGCCATTTCCTTTAATTGCTTTTTCTTTGAACAACATCTTTATTAGATTACCCTGTAAATTTTGGAATTTAATAATATTGTTTATATTGTGCTTTCTAAACTGATGAATACAATGTAATTATTGTTCACCAATTAAGGAACCGAATTTGGCATCACAATCTGTAAGTCCAGGCTCATGGGTCAACTAAAATGCCCCAACATTTGTAGGAAAACTGTGACTAAGGAAAATACTTATTACATATTAAATATAATACCTAAGTACACACACAAATATATTCATGTAAACATATACATTTTATATATAAGTATATACTTAAATATACATGTAAGTATTTTCCTTGGTCAGGGTTTTCATGTGAATGTTGGAACACTTACCCAAAGGATCTCTTCCAGCCCCAATCATATGGGAAAAGCATATGGGAGAAGCAGGCAGCTCAGCTGGGCAGGCATCTCTACCCACATGCCTTTTCTATAACTAGAGGCCTCTCCTGTTTTCTTACAGTCTCCTCCACTAATGTAGTCGACTTCATTTCTTTCCAGAAAGCAACACAAAATAACAACTTTCTAGGTGCATCCACACTATGTTATATACAGAAAATCATATTTTAAAATCTTAAGATGATTCTCAAAAGATTAAGCAAAGCATTACCATATGACTCGTTACACACACACACACATACACACACAAGAGATATGAAAACATATGTCCACACAAAAATGTGTACACAACTGCTCATAGTAGCATGATTCATAATAGCGAAAAAGTGGAAACAACCCAAATGTTTATCAACTAATGAAGAGAAATAAAATGTGGTATATCCATATAATGGAATATTATTTAGCAATAAAAAAAATGAAATCTTGCCATTTGTGACAACATGGATGGACCTAGAAAACATTATGCAAAGTGAAATAAGTCAGACAGAGAAAGATACTGTATGATCTCACTTATATGTACAAATTAAAAACGAAAACAAAATAAATGAATAAACAAAACAAAACAGAAAAGAGTCATAAATATAGAGAACAAACTGATAGTTGCCAAAGGAGAGAGGGTGGAGGTATGAGAATTTTTAAAAAGAATTTATAAGTAAATAGATGAATATTAATCAAAAACCACTTGAGGAATTTATATCATAAATCACTTGCATATATATCTTAAATATTAATAAATCTCTTTTATTAATTTTGCCTGACTTATATCTGCCAGAACATGTAAGGATAGCTTAGAAGTAGACATGTGCTTTGTATGTTTATTCTGAAAAAAATTATTTCTTATAGTAATCCATACCATTTTTCTAAGATTTTAAAGCAGCCAATTTATATGGAGAAATAAAGCAAGCAGTGAATTTGCTGATATCTCCTTGTTATAGATAATGTCTACTGCCAAAGGTCTGGCATTTCCTTGAGCAAAATATTGAGAACTCTTAAAGCAATATCAGGTCTTTTGCATTCAATCCTGCAGGTGTGAGGACAAAATGTGAATAATCTAATCTACAAATATATTCACAAATATATATAACAGCTGTATGTAGAGAAAATATGAAGAGTTTCCCATTGCTGTTAAAATAAGGAGGAAGAGGAGGAAGAGAAGTAGTAGGAGGAAACAGTAGTGGTGGAGGAAGAACTGGAACAGGACTTTAGGAATAATTAAAGAAGAGAAGAATCTAGTATCTGGCATCCAAAAGTAGACCCTGAAACAAAGAGTTAAGTGCCACTAGTTTATTTGGGAGGTGATCTCAAGAAGCCCTGGTAGGCTCTGGGAAGGTGAGACAAGGGAGAGAAGGTAGGTAATAAGGGCTGCAGTATCAAGCAGGTTGCCACAGCAGGCACTGGGGCTGGATTTCACTGTGGGCCTCTGGAAGACTGTGTGGAACATGTCTCAGTGATCCCAACTAAGAGGTGAGGAAGCTGGGTTATATAGTCTGTCAGTCATAAATGGACAGCTGCTCCTGAGGGCATTAATCTCATCCCACTGTTGGCCTGTACAGGGAACCAAGAGGGCTCCAGTGGCTAGAGAAAGCCCTCAGGTACAGACTTGCAGTAGTCAGAAGACAATAGGTTCCTGTGTATGGGACTAGGTGATAAGGGGAGATGATGAGACCCCAACAGTGTCTGCTACAAATGTTAGCTTGAAAAATGGTCTAAAGGTGATTCTGTTTCCCAAAACAGGAAACACTGGAGGTGAAGTGAGTAAGAGCAGGCAAAGGAGACTAGAGGAGCAGCTAAAGAGGTAGGTAGGAGGTATGCAAGAAACTATGGGATCCTGGGAGTGATGAAAAGGGATGTTTTAAAATGTCTGGTTAACACACAGCATGAGAAGCTGGAAAATCTTTTCATAAATTGTGGTAACTATTTTGGAAAACAATATTAGTTAAATAAAAATTTATAGGGTCCAAACATCCTATACTTCATGGCTCAGATAACAAAGACATAGGAAACAATATTCAAGTAGACAAGTAACATTGTGAGAAATATAAATCCTCGACCTGTTTCCACTCTTCATCTCTTTCTGACCTTCTACCTGATGTAAAATTATAGAAATCAAGATATGGAAGCAACCTAAATGCCCATCAACAGATGAATAGATAAAGAAGTTATGGTTCATATATACAATGGAATATTACTCAGTCATTAAAAAAATGAAATCTTACCATTTGCAATGACATGAATGGACCTAGAGGTTATTATGCTGAGTGAAATAAGTTAGACAGAGAAAGATAAATACCACATGATTTCACTTATATGCAGAATCTAAGAAACAAAAAGAACAAACTAATCAAAAATAGACTCACAAATAAAGAGGACAATCCGGTGACGGCCAGACGGGAGGGTAGTCAAGGGGCTGGGAAAATGGAGTGAAGGGTTACAAATTAGTAGTTGACAGATGGACACGGGGATTGGGAGCATGGCATAGGGAATGCAGTTAGCATTAATGTAATGGCTAGAGCCAGAAGAGAGAAAGAGCAATTAAGGATATCATTTTATCAACTATATAAATGTCTAACCAATGTACTTTATACCTGAAACTAATAATAAAACAAAATTTTTAAAAAATATAGAAATCAAGATATTGCACATACCACCTTATAGGAAAGAAAACCTAATTGGCCTTTCCTGTGTGTATAAGAATTATATGTAACCAAGTTCTTTCAGAAATATCAGGCAGATATTCTTGTTACTATATTTTGCACAAGAAATTTGTTCTTCACACACAGCTGCAATTATTCTAGCAGCAAGATTAAATAAACTCTGTTTACAAATTACTTGCAAACATCATTTTTCATTGTCATTGAAGTCTTCATCCATTGTATTTGAAAACTATTGAAAACCAATGCCAAGAATTTATATGTAGAATGCAGGATTTGAAGACCGGCTTAAATTCTAAGTGCTAATATTTTTAAAACCCTACTTTCTAAGAAAAGATATTCAAACATCTTAACACACACATTCACTGGAAATTTAAAATTCACTAACGCTTTTAATTTTAAAGATTGGTTTTAAACTTATTCTCCAACAATCTTTAAACCTACAAACTCCTTTCAAAGGAATTCATCTATAGGGAAGGAAATATTTTTAAAGATTTCTGTTTACTGAAATACATCTTTAAAAAAATGCAATAGGAGAAAAAAATTCTTTCTCATTTCATCAGCTTCTCATAGTTTTCTGTTCACAAATTAAACCACAGAAATAAAGCAAGCATAAATCTCAAATGATTTTTCTTCTGTATACAAAATGTTTTTGCCTCCCCTACCTTATAGCCATCTCAACCTCTTTGTACTTTTTCCCATTTCTCAGACCTGCCCACTGGAAGCTCAGTATGATAGACTGACAGACTGATTTACCTATAGAAAACTCATTTTCCCCGTGGACACATTCTCCATGAAATCATAGGGAAAGGAACAAAGGGAGAAAAGTAGATCACAGGCAGTGTATTTTAGATGTTCTGCCTTTTATCAACTAGGAGCATGTGATTTCCTTTCAGACTCTAACCATTCCTATGTGCAGCCCAATTTCTGATGACATAAAAGACATGTACGATATTCTACTTGCCCCTCATAAGGTCAGGAATATCATGCCACTTATGAGTAAAACTAAAAAAGCTAGCAGAGGACACAACATGTGGAAACCAAAACCAAAATTATCTTAGCATCTATTCTGACTTGTTCTGAATGTAATCTACTTTAAGGGACACAGGGATTTCTTTCATTTAAAAAGTACATTTTTGTGCATGAGCCAACCATTATTCAGCACAGGAAATGTAATTTAACATCATGTCTTGTGTGTGTGTATGTGTTAAGCTGGAACTATTTCTTGATTGCTTATTCTTAGCACCTAGTAAGTAGAAGGCACTCACTTCATATTTTCTAAATGAAGGACTAGCAGGAACAGATAGAGATAGATTGGCTTGCTGCCAGCCAAGATTTTCAGTAGATAGTAAATATAAGAGGCTGAATCACAAGATTAAAAACTAGCCCACAATTCCCTTTTACAAACATTTGCATAATTACTGTGTTTTGTCTTTTCCAGCTAGAGAATAGAATCCTCAAAGTGTTAATGCCATCATACTAGTAGTCTAGCTCTATCAGGTTTGGTATTACTTAATCTATTGAATTACAATAAAATAACGGTTGTAGTTTAGGCATTCTCTCTCTCTCTCTCTCTCTCTCTCTCTCTCTCTCTCACAAAATGTTGTCACCACTGGACATTATATAATCCTGAATTATATAGACTCCCTGCCTTTTTCTACGTTTTTCTAATCATTTTGAAGAAAATGAGCTAGTAGGGAAAATGTCTTTGCCTCCCAGCTACTCTGCACTGCTGGACCCTAAGCATTTTGCTTTGAGTCTTCTCCCCATTCTGCTGTAAATCAGTCATACAAGTCAGCAGTAGAGGCACAGGTTATCAATCCCAGTGATGTGCTTATGGTTTGAACAGAGACTTCTACTTAGGATTGTCAGAATCTAAAGCACAGTATTCCTGCCTTTCTCAGTCATTCTAAACTTAGAATGATTGGACAGTTCTCTTTCCTCTGCCCAATTATAAAACCAATAGCAGATCACTGAAAAAAAAAAGACATTTTTCTGGCCCTGAAATTATTTGTTGAACTACACAGAAGATCAGATTTCTGTACATGCCAATTCAAAATGTTGTAACTCATTTAGATGTTATCAATGGTCATTTCCAAGAAGTACAATCAAAGGTTTCCTGTCAAAATTCTACAGCACATTCCCTCACAATTATGCTCTTCTATTCTTCTAATTCACTCTCAAATTCCTCTAAAATCCCTCTAATATGACTGTCCTTTAACCAAAGATCCCTAGTCTATTAACCTCTCTACTCAAACACTACCAACAAGCCTTCTCATAGCCTCATTTTGTCCCATGTCCATCTAGGATTCCATTGTCCATTTTTACAGCAACTTTCAGTATCTTCAATTCTCTATGAGAAATCCTACAGAAAGCTGTATAAAATGGTAGTAGGATTGGGGAAAGAAGAGAGGTACACACCAATGGCACTATTTTTCCAAAAACCCAGAATCTGAGCTGAATCTCAAATGGTAGCCTGAGATAGATGGACAGCCCTTGAACTTCTGTATCCCGTCTTCGCAGATGAGGGATGTCTGTTTCATAATTTATCCCTTGGCTACACTATCAGAATTTTTTCCAGTAAAGGAAGAAATCCATATTTGTAGCAATTCCAGATCAGAGGCTATCAATTGCAGCTCTAAATCAGCCTACAGAGTAGTGAAAGAAGAATTAGATTCCCTGGGCCAATGTAGCAGTCAACCTCCACCCTCTACCCTGTCGCAAGGACTCAGGGCACCTAAGAGAGGTTATTCAGAAGTAATGAGGCTCAGCACTCTCCCTTTTGGCTTCTTTCATCCTAAAAAAGGCCAAGTCCTTTAATGGCCTCCACCTCCAACTAAAACTTCATGGTTAGAGCACCTTGTGACATATGAAACAAAAATACTGTTCAATTATTGTCTGTCTAGATTAGGGTCCATGGTAAGCAGTCTCTGAGACATATTTGCATGTAGAGGCTTTATCAGAGTTCAACATGTGTAAAGCAGTAAGGGAAGCAGAACTAGGCAGAGGAAGGGGTTGAACTAAGATTTAGTCACAACAAAAAACCTCAGTCAATCCTATAGAGAGCTTCAGAGCCAAGATGACCATTCAGAGTTGTCCTGAATGATCAGGGACCAGGACTCTATACCCTCACACCTACTGCAGGGTGCACCCAGAAAAGGAGCAAGCTGTTGAGTGAGTCAGCTCCCCTCAATCAAAGGCAATTTCCAAAAAGGGACTCAGCTATATGCGAGCAGCAGCCTATACTCTTAGCAGGTAGGGAAATAACTGTCCTGAAGAGGGCTAGGGCAGCCCACTACAGCATCTTCTACACTGCCATTTTAGGGCCAACAGTAAAAAGAGTGAAACAGAAATTTGCATGCTCCGTGTATATTAGAGCATAGATTTGAGTTTCAACCACTTAAATCTATATTTGAAGGAAGAATATATGAATTGGCCGATTATCTCTCCAATAAATCCTATCACCAAATCTTCCTTCAGGTCCTTTGAGGCCCTGAGGTGAAGCTACTATCCTCCTCTCCTTTGAGTCATCTGAACCAAATGAACTTTACCAGGGTTCTTTCCAACCACCCCTCAGAGCATTTACCTGTATGTAGCTGTATGAGCCTTGCTCTGTTTGGTGTACCCCTCCCATCTGTATATCCCCATGCCTAACCCAATTCTTGGTAAATAACGCATTTATAAGGGTTTATTGAATGAACAATGAATTGACAAATGACCAAACTTGACTTCATTTTCTCCCCTGTAGAAACAACAAGATAGGAAAACACATTTGATGAACAAGGATAACTCATTTGAGTGTCACCTTTGTGTGTGCTTATCATCAGTGCTTAACAAGGGCTGTCTGATTTTGACTAACTGTTATAGCATTAAAGGGCTATTCTGAGACAGTCAACTGTATCTTACAGGACTCCTAAATAAACTAAAATCTATCATAAGATTTGAATGCAAACTAGAGAGGAAATTAAAATGTAAAACAGGAAACAGGTGTTTGATCAGCTGTTACAATAGACTGTGGACAAAGGCTATATTCATGTCTTATCTACATGGGTGAAAATAATCACAGAAAATGATTTGTTACAGGGTTATTTTCTTTTCTACACTGAAACACAACAGAATTATCTAATTAATGATGTTAAACTTCTAGAATCACAGTATAAATGGTATCCAAAATATTTTAAAGTACTCTAAAAAATGTGTTCCTAGTAAATAATGGTAGGCATAAAAATTAATTTCAAAAATCGGTTTGCCTACATATTGTAGAGAACAAAATTTACTTGCTACCAGTGAAATTTTACAAATCTATAAAGATATTGTAATTTTTAATACCTACAACTCATTAAATTACAACTATAAACTGGTGAAGTACCATGGTTTCCTCTGTATTGTGCTGGAGATGGGGGATGTTGGCTTCTTACTGAAGTAATTAAGATGCCCATTATTAAAATTCTGCCATAAAGTAAATTGGTAAAACTTTCTTGGGATGACAATTTTGCAATAATTATTAAATGCCTTCAAAGGATTACCAACATTTATGTCTAGGAATTTCTTAAAGAAATAATCGCAATTATGCACAACAGTTTAGGTATAAGGATATTCATAATAGCTTTGTTTATAATATCAGAAATTTGGGAATGCAGTTGTTCAGCAACAGGAGATTGGTTAAATAAACTAAATATAATCATATGAAGTAACATAAAGTTATCAAGATCGCATGGAAGAATAACATTTAAGACATAATTAACTTTCATAATATGCTATTATTTATTTTAAAAGGGCTACCAATGATGCGGTAAACACGATAGACAATTTGCAAAAAAGAAAATGTAGGTGGCAATAGTAACAGTGGTTAGTTGCTTTTTTTTTTTTTTTGTAAGATCAATTATGGATAAGTTTCATTTTCTTTTTGCCCTTTTCTCCAATTTACAGATTTTTACAATAAATATGTATTATTTCAGCAATTCACATTACTAAAAAAATGTTTCCACCTCTCAAAAAAAAGTCCTTAAACTGTAAATCACCAAGAAGGAATGTGATTTCATCTTTCCTTTATCTTAGTGACCTCTTTAAAATTTTTTGAGGGAATCTTGGTTATTATTAATTTGATTATTAATTCTTCAATGTATCCTAAATTATTTGGAAAAAAAAAAAGCCCAGTTGGATAACAAACACTCTTCCAAAGAACCTGTTGCTCTTTCCAGTAAAAAAAAAAAAAGAAAAGAAAAGAAAAAAAAACACAAAGAAGTGCGATATAATTAAAGACATCATTATAAAGACACAATTTAAGACAGAAACACAACTGGGATCACAGAAATAAAAAAATAGCTCCCATCCCAGAAGAGGTCAGGATTCCAAATTCAATATGAAAGAATCATTGGAAATGTTTTTTGAGGTAAGCCAAAAGAGGGGATTATTTAGGCTTGAAGGAGAGCAAATAAAACTAAGGCCCTAATAGGTCACCTTCATCATTGTGCAATCTGATATATGTTCATGATGATGAGGCCAGAGTGAAAATTCGCATTAGTTAAAGATGACTAACAAAAGATCAAGAGCTTAAACTTCTGACATGATATGGAAATTAACTAGAATATGACATTTAAGATGCTATTAAAAGGAGACTATGATAACACGACTAACATTTGAAAAGTCAGACCTAACCAAAGATGCTTTCTGATTGTGCCCTCTCACAAAATAACAGGTTTCAATGACAACTTTTATATAACAAATAGGATGAACCATTCACTTTGTGTTTGTCATTTAGTAAACTGGGTCAAAGCCCTTGGGAAGAAGACCTCTGATTTTTTAAAGCAAAAATTTAGATACAGTCAAGTCCTTCAATTCTAATGATAAAACCTCACAGGGAAAACATTAATTATTTTTTGTGATACTTCTTTTCTGCGTAGGCTCTCAGCAAAATAGAAGTAAGCAAAGTATGCCTATGAAGACCTCCTTCCCATTCTTGCCTTTTCTCCTTCCTCTTACAACCTGCCTTGAGGGGCGGGGATAACCCAATTCATTATAATCAGCTGATCACCTCTCAACTTGTTCCTGAATTTCTGCCCATTTCTTGGCTTCCTTGGCTTTAGGGTTGCCCTCTTTCACCTATCAGGCACATAACTGGACACCTTATCTTTACAACATAAATTTTCAATGGCTCCCTATTTCTAACCACAGAAAAATTTAACTACTCACTTTGCTTTTCACTGTCTCATTGTTTGATCCTACCCTCCTTCTATTAACTTTAGAATCCTATTTTCTAGTCTTGCTGAGCTTTCTATCTTTCTATAAATAGAAATATCAGCTATGACCTGGAGGCTGTGGCCCTGATTTATATTATTCCTCTGATCTTTAAAGCCTCTCCCTTCTTGTCTACCCACCCAAACCTATTCTTCAGGACTTGTTTGAATTCCACTCCCTTAATCAGACCTTCTCCAACTCCTTGAATTTTCAATGATTTCTTCTATCTAACTTAGCCCTTAGGTCCCACAGTACAGAACTCAAGTTATTATTATTAATGATTATTATTAATCATTCCTTATTGCTCCTATGTGTTGGTCTTGTGTCTCTAGTTGCATTTTAAGTTTTCTGAGGGTATGAACTTGGTCTTACTCTTTTTCTGTACCCCCTTCAGTAAATAAATACATGTTTGATTTAGAAACATTACCTACTGGGACTTAGTTTTCTACAGTACCTTTGTTTACTCAGGGGTCTGAAGATAGATCCATTTTGTGAACATGAAAGTAGAACGTAAAAACAATGCTATCAAAGAATTAGTACCTTTTACTTTCCACTCAGTACCATTTCGTCAGGTTCTTGTTTCAATAGCACTTCCTCATAAAGCTAAGGTTCATCCTCCAAGACAGTAATTTTATTCAAAAGAAGTGGCTGTGAGGCCTGGAGCCGGCCCTTTGGCCTCTCTTGGTCTGCTTTTCCTTGAATAGAAAACCAGATGTGCTCACTAGTAGCTAAAAACTAAAGACGCGTCCATCTTCAGTCATCAATGATTCTAATAAAGAAAACGTTTTTTCAGCTCGGAAGAAGTTTAAGTGATTTGGATGTTCAAAATCAAGAAAGACTTTTAAACCATTATGTCTCCTCTCTTAAGGGAAATAATGACTTTTATGCAGAGACATTACTAAAAACCTAAACCTAATAAACATGGAGCCCTTGCAAAATGGTAATGCTGCCCATTTGACCTGAGTAAATCTCCAAAGCATTCTGTTATAAAAGCACTCATTCTGAACATAGCCTCTCAGTTTGGCTCATTTTTGGACTTAGAAGAGAATTAAATCTTGTGTATTAGACCATTTAACTGAATTAGACCATTTAACTTCTGTGTTACCCTGCTTCCTCCAGGAGGTAAAAGGTTTGCTCCATTCTTTCAGTAGGTTTTTGGTTATAGAGCTTACCTTCTCTGCGTCCAAAGCCTGAGAAGACCCATGGGCCTGATCAAGAGACCCTACCAATTTAATTCAATTTCTTGGGGGTTAGGTGGGCTGAGTTCCTTGCTAAACACCAGAGATAGGGGGATAAATCATGTAATGTCCCAGAATTTGGGCAGCCTATGGTCAGATGAGGGTTCACAGATGCTCAAACAGGTAGTTTAAACATGGTAAATGAGTTGTAGTAATAGAGATACACATGGAGCACTGCTAAGACTACATGTATAATGTCGTCAAATCCAAAGTTGAAACTGAAATTAGTGGTAGTTCTGATAGAGTCACGTACAATTGTACATATGTCATTTGTCCCAGGTGTTGACTGACATTTGCCATTATCCTATGATCTTGTCACCTGTAATAATTTAATATTAACTAATTTTAAATATTATTTAAATTGTAGAAGTTCTAATTCAATGTACATCAGTCAAGTGTACATACATATGTAATTTGAATCTTGACAGGAATAAAGAAATGTACTAACATGTTAGAATTTTGTGATAACATACTACTTGTCATTATCACTAACTGGAGAAATAATACTTGACTTTACTATGTCAATGGGACATGGAAATGCTACTGAGATCCAAAATGTTAAAAAAAAAAAAAAAGTAAATTAGAAACTAAATTATTTCTTCAAGTTCATAGGATAAATTTGACCCAGAGGCCACCTGTGTATACTTATTGTCAAAAATGCAGGAATCGTTAAAACAGTTGGTTTTCAGTTATAAGCTGTAGTATACTTTAAAACAAACTTTGCTGACATATGTATCAGGCACATAAGATAACCACTTTGTTAAAATCTTCTGTGTGTGCCTTTGCTGCCATGTGAGTGTGAACGAATTATATCAAAACAATTCTAAGTTCTTGTTACAGAGGAAATGGCTGTTCTGATAATGGGCAAAGGGTAAGATTGCCTACAACTTTGAACTCCTCTAATAACGTTTTCATTAGGAGCAGAAGAAATCAACCAGGAAAATGAACATTAAGTTGAGTAACAGTGAGGTGATCCTAATATTAACACCTGCCGGGCATCAAATGAATTAGAAATCTTCATATAGAAATGTGTTCTGCATTTAAAATTTCTGATATATTTATCTCTTAAATATATATTAAGAATAATTAAATGTTAAGCTTTAAATTTAATTTAAATGTTAACCTTTAAATTTAGCTGATGGCTTTCTTACATCATCTATGTTAGCAAATCACATGCAAGCCAAGAAAGTAGGGCTGGGAAGCAGTGTCCCTGTTACAAAATAATATTTCATATGTGTGCGCACGTACATGTGCATACACAGCCAATAGCCGCTTCCTCAATCCAAAGTTTGAAAGTGGAGTCAGCTGGCACACTAGCACTTCAGACACACTAGTGGTTAGTGCCCATTCTGTCAGCCTAATAATAATAGCCAATGTGTACTGTGTGCTTGCCAGATGTCAAGCCCCATTCAAAGCACTTTACATGCATTTTCTCTTTTAATCTTCTCAACCACTGAAGTAGATACATTATCTCTATTTTCCAGATGAGAAAACTAAGGCATGGAAAAGTTACCAATTCTGCTTAAGTTGACATGGCTAGTTAGCAGACATCAGGGTAGACACTATATTCTTAACCTTCTATGCTCTACCACTGCCCCTGGATGACAGGGAGCCTAGACCTCAACACCTCGACAGAGGGGAAGGAAATTGTTGCCATTGAAAATAACCAAGCCAAGCCTTAAACGTACCCTGGTAACTTCTGAGAATATACAAAGACCTAGAAATTGCGGCTTTAGTGGCACCTGGGTCTGCCCACATGGCCTACCAAGTAGGCTCTTCCCACCATGTGCTCCAGGTAATAGAATCAATCAAAAGGAACATGGCTGTATTACTCTAAACCTTCATACAGCTGCTGTGAAAAGTCAAGCTCCTAACGCCTTGCTCAGCATGTAGACAGTGCTTTTATTATTATTTATTATTATTAAATAATTAATATTATTAAATATTATCA
>NW_006440820.1:720389-734083 GCF_000325575.1 Pteropus alecto
ATTAATACATTTGTTATTTTATTATAATTAAGACTACAGTCAGTTGGCTGAAGTGAGGACCAGGTCAGAGACAGAATAACAGCCAGGCTGTAGTGATGCTGAAATACAGATTGAGGGCTTCCAAATTTTCCACTGATGAACACAGTAGATCCCAGAGCCAGGGTAAGCTTGAGCTTCTCAGGCCCCTCGCTGGATGGTATAAAGGGATGGGGCAGAGCAGGATGATGCTGGAACCAGGCAGGTTCCTGCCAAATGCCTGCACATATACCTCACATCCTGTTGCTGCCTTATAAATGTCTCACAGCAAGAAAAATTATTGGTTGGTGAAGAGGAAGAAGTGATTACACAAAAATGTCTGCTTCTGCTCCCATAGATAGAAAAACCCTAGAAGCTAAATAGCTTTTCCAAAAGGTACAAGCTGAAGCCATAATGGCCACCATGTACAGTCCTTCATGTGCATTCTTTCTAATCCTCTGCCATAAAGGCATTAGGAGTCTTATCTTAAAGGTAAGGCAGCTGAAAAATAGGGATATGGGGAAACTTTTAAGGTTATACAATAGGTGAGTGTAGGAAATGGGATTGACTATGCTGAAGTACATGCTCTTTTAACATTGCCAAACTGCCTCTCTATATCCTCTCCTTGACTGGATATACAAATTTCCAAGTACTTCCACACAGTTATTATTTTTTAAAACATTCAGATGAGTTATACGAGCCCAGGGATATTCTCCATCTTTCTTCACCAAAGATGAAGAGGTAGCTTTGCCATTAACACACGGGCCATATCTGCCTATCCCGTCCTTCAACTCATGATCCCTCGCAGGCCATCTCTGACACTCCCTGCCCAAGTGAGTCCCACTAGCTACAGCAGGTTTGCTTTCTTGTACAGATCACCTGCCAGGTTGGTTACAATTTGTAGGGCTGACTCCAACTCTTCCAGGATCTTAGCCAAGTGCTTGCCACTCTCAGATGGCTGAATGTCCTCTCTCTAGCCTGGCAAAAACCTTCTCCTTTTGTTTTCAAGTTTCCCCTCTTTTAGCTTTTATTCTGAAGACTGAGCAAGAGCCATTCCAGAATTACAAAAGATAGTTTCCATGGTTCCACCAACCCAAACACTAAAAGTAAGCCTCAAGACAGAAACAATGTGCTGCAATCCAGTTCCATGTGGGAAGTGCCACTATTCTGCCAAGTCTCCAGAGATGACCTGCTCCTTGAGTGAAAGAGATATCAGTAGTTATGCATCTAGATACCACACATATTTCTAAAAAGCTGTTTCACAATTGCCTTGGAATTTTTCAGACATCATAAAAGGAATTACATATTAACCAGTTATACCCCCAATTACATCTCTATTCATCTCAGTTGGAATGACCAAAATTTGCTGAGAATTGCCAGAATGTACCAAGTTTAATAATTAACAAAATTTAAAACCAGAGTCAAATTTAGATACTTTTAAACATAAATTATTGGATCAGTCACCTAATTCTAAAATTCTGATTTTACCATGTTTCCCATTCTCAACATGATTTGGCAGGAAATGCAAAAAGGTTGGTAGTAAACGGATGTGAGTTTTAATCCAATCAATTGCTTCTTTGTTGGTGTAAAGTTAAAGTTCATTAATTCAACATATTTATTCAGTGCTAACTGGGTCAGGCAGAGCTCTGGAGCTAGGGGTTAGGGATTTCTCTGGGTAGGAAAAGAGATACCTTTCTGGTCTCCAGAGGTTTACAGCCTAGTGTAGAAGAAAGCTATTGATTGAATACAGGGATACCTCAGATATATTGTGGTTTTGGTTCCAGACCCTCATAATAAAGTGAATATCACAATAAAGGGTGTCACACAAATTTCAGTTTCCTAATACATATAAAAGTTGTTTGTGCTATACTGTAGCCACTTAAGCGTGCAATAGCATTATGTCTTTTAAAAATATACATATCTTAGTTTAAAAATGCAGTATTGCTAAAGAAAATGCTAACCATCATTTGAGTCTGCTGGAAAAATGGCACCAATAGACTTGCTTGACACAGAATTGTTACAAAAACCTTCAATTTGTAAAAAATACACTATCTGTGAAACATGATAAAGCAAAGTGCAACAAAACAACATATGCCTGTAATTACACTAATAAGTGAACAATTAAAAACTCATGGAAAATAACAAAGTGGCAGAGGTGAGTTAAACAGAGGTATCTAATCCCATCTGGGGGGATTCAAGAAGGCTACTCTGGGAAATGACCTCTGAGCTAAGATCTGAGGTTAACAAAATGTTTTTCAGTTTCTCATTTTCCTCATCTCTCTTATCAAAGAGAATGAAATATCTTCTTCTTCCTCATGGTGGAGGTAAGTACCCTCTCTTCCAGTTCTCTCCTGGGCCTCCTCTCTTCTCTCTACACTCTTGGTTTGGTTTATTTCATTTACTTCAGTGGCTTCAACTAAAGCTTCTCTGTCACACACAACTGTAAGCCCAACTTCTTCCCTGCATTTCCAACTGCTAGACACCTCTTTCTGGGTGTCCTTCCAGCACCTCCAATTCTAGATGTCCCATCTTTCCACCAAACCTACTCTTTCTCTTCTTCACATCCCTCTTTTTTCTAACACTGTCACTTGACACATGTGAATGAAAAATCCCCAGTTGTCATTTAATGACCACAGAAAGAACTAAACCTTTTGAGGATGACATACAAAACTTCCCACAATTCATCCCAACTGACCTTTGTAGCTTGGTCTCCTATCAGATCCCCCACTGAAGTTCTTAAGGGTTTCCTAAGCATGTTCCCATGTTCTTTCACATATTTGTAATTTTTTCTTCTTTTAATTTTTTAAAAAAATATAGTTGACATACAATATTAGTTTTAGGTGTACAACATAGTGATTGACATTTACATGTACCCCAAAGTAATCACCACAATAAGTCTAATATCATGTGCTACCATACAAAATTATTACAGTATTGACTTAATTTTTTTATGCTGTACATCTCCATGACATTTATTTTATAACTGGAAATGTGTACCTCTTAATCCTCTTCACTTTTTTTTTGGCTATCCCTCCACTCCCTTCCCCTCTGAAGCTGTCCCTTAGCTTAAAATGCTTTCTTCATCTAGTCTCCTAGTGAATTCATATTCATTAAGACCTACTTCAAATGTCACCTCCTCTGTGAAGTCCACTCAGATTTTCTCAGGCAGAGTTTGGCATATTCTCCAATCACCTTCTCTAGAACTTTTCCCATAAGCTACTAAAGCATCTATCATAGGTCATTCATATTAACCGCTGATGACTCTGCCTCTCACATCAGCTTGTGCACACCCCACGGACTAAAGCCCTATAAAATTCACCTTTCATTCTCTTTAGGACAGAAAGTAAATGTTCATTGAACAAATGAATGAATGACGAATTAATGAATGGATCCTTCTTGTGGCATTTATTGTTTTTTTATCCTGTACTGTCTTTGTTTGGTTATCTCATCTTCCTTCCTGGATTGACCAATCTTCCATGGTAATAACAATGTGATCAACTTTTGCATTCTTTACTACAATTTGTAAAAAATACACTATCTACCTATCCTGATGCCTATTGTTTGAGTAAATAAGCAAAACTCTCGTAGGAACTTGTGTTATGTGTGTCACAACTGCAAAGCTATTTTCACACACGTTGCTTC
Organism: Pteropus alecto; assembly: GCF_000325575.1. NCBI lineage: Eukaryota > Metazoa > Chordata > Mammalia > Chiroptera > Pteropodidae > Pteropus > Pteropus alecto. Next base: position 724,047 of record NW_006440820.1, read on the forward strand.
ACTTGCCCTTCACAATGACCCTGTAATCTAGCCATGAAAAACTGGTGTTTTCCTCATGTAGCAGATAAAGCAATTGAGTAAGGCCTTGGAACCATGTTTTCCTGGTTTTTAGAACAATGCCTATTCCATGTAGATAGAGGTATTGAGAAAAGGCAAATCTGCTCATCAGTCCCTTGTTTGGAGAGTTTGAGGGTGAATGCAGAGATTCACCAGTGCTTGTAAAACAGTTAAATATTTATCTATCCTTTCCATATGAGTCTAACATGAATAATTTGAGTGAGCTTGAAGGTTTGGAGTATGAATCAGAAAAGGAAAAATAGGGGGTAGATAGAAGAATCTGAACCCTTTAGACATACTTTGGGCAAGAAAACGATTTTGGGGGCCTGGAAAGAAAAACTCAGCTTCTATAAGATGGGGTGCTATGCAAGACAGCATCAGGAAGCACTTAGCAATTTTATAAAACACCTATGTAGATCTGTTTTTAAGTCCAAGTTCCTCCAGGAAAGAAGATATCAAAATTGCTGAAAGAAAACTAGATATATAGAGTCTTGGGCCACCTCAGCATGCTGTTGTGTTTATGCATCTATGTACCTACAGAATCAGGTACAAAGTCTAGCATGGGTGAGCTCAGGAGGGCCAGGCAGACAGAAGTGGTAGCCTGAGATCTGAGTCAAAGGTGAGAAGAGCTGGAATGGAGGAAGCTGCCCAGACCAGGGTCAGCACCCAACATCCAACACCTTTGTTTCCATCCGAGCACAGCAGAGTCGGAGCTCCTCTGCCCTGCACCCCTCACAGGGAGCAAGGCCAACCCAGCTCCTGAAATCTGGTTAGGGCAAGTCTTAGCCAACACATCCATGTGTAAAAGTGGAAGTTCTCCAGTTTCAGGGAGGTAGTATCTCCAGGTGCCAGCCCCCAGGGAGAGCAATAACTCAGTTACAGGGAGGTGATATCTCCAGGCGCCAGGCCCAGGAGAAGTGCAACATTCCAAGGTAAAGATAATAAAACTGTCTACTAGGCCCTGTTTGATCTGAGAGTTCCCCGGATACATTTATTTTTGTACAAAAAGTTAATGGCTAACTTCTGCTTCTTGTAATCTGCTTATTCAAGGATATAGTAGGAGGCTTTATAAGCTGCCTCCTCTGGAAGCTTGGGGCTGATCTCCTCTAACCCTGCGTGGTAGAGAGTCATTCGCCGGCCAGCTAATAAAGGCTCATAATTAATCTCAATTGGCTCCGTGGGTCTCAGAATCATTCGCGCCACAATACATGGTTGTCCTAATTATTGCTCAAGCAGCACCAGGAGGCCCCAGTTGTTTGTCCAAAGCATCTCCAGTGGTCTGTTAAACAGGCTGTATTGGAAACATTGTTTATTCAAACTGACCCCACTCATTGTTTATTCAAACTGACGCTCCTCAGAGGGTTGGTTCCCCCACTGATCCCATCTTTCTAACTTCTGTCTTCAGGGCCCCAGAGAAGAGCCCCCCTGTGTATGAGAGGGTTATCTCTGTCCCTATCCCTGCCAAATACGGGCTGGGCCAAAGAGCCAAGTTTTTCCACCTCAGTTCTGCTGGGCTGCTCAGCCACCCTGCGTTGGTAGTGGAGGAGGGGCGGGGCAGGTGTTGGGGGAGAGGATGAGAGAAGAGGCATTTGCTAAGAAGGCCCTGCAGCCCCTGGTAGACCTATGACAATCACAGAACCACAGAGAATCGGGGTCAGAAGGGCCTTTGGCAATCGATTGCCCTGGAGGCCCAGGAGCTGTTCAAGGTCGTCTTCCTGGTGTCCAGATAATAATAAATTGTGGTGCACACCTGCTTCAAGCGAGGGTGCTGAGTATCCAGGTCAAGTTGGAGCAAATGACTGACCTTTGTTTCGGGCAAAGGACAGAACCTTTGCGGTACCCCAGAGTCTCTCGCCTACCCCCTCCCCTTCCCCTCCCTTCGAAAATTCCAACAAGGGTAGGCTTGGCAGCCTTTCAGGGAAGAAATTAAGCCTGGCCCCAAACCTTCAACAGACTTCCAGTCCCCTGCTTCTGTCCAGGGGCACACCAAAACATTCCTCCAAGGGAGGGTTCAAGGGAGGGTTCTGGCAGCGCTGATTCCCCGGGCGCATGGACAGTCTAGAAGATCCTGGAGGCAGTCCCGATGTACGGCCGCCCTGCGCGCCTCCGTAGGCCGCCACTTCTCCGAGAGCTGGAGGAGAAAGAAGAGCGCGCAGCCGCGACTGACCTGAGATGCCGCCCCCCACCACGACCACATCGTAATTGTTGCTCATGGCGCTCGCCCTTCTCCAGGCCGCTCTGGCGCTCGCTGCTCTGGCCTCTGGGTTTCGGTCCCCGCCCGCCGCACTACCCCTGCGCACTACTGCCTCAGCGGAGCTGCTATATTGCCCGCCCAGGGCGCCGCGGAGCAGAGCCCCGCCGAGCAGAGCCCCGCCTGCCTGCCCACGTGCTGGCCGGGTGGAGCGCTAGGCCATCGCCCCTCCCCCCAGCTCCGCGGTTCAGACCTGTAGCGGTCGCCAGGGGTCGGCAAAGTCCTTCCCAGGGACCACCACTCCTTGGCTCTCTGCACAGTATTTTCTCATCAGCCTTCCTAATGTGCCATTGAGCTCAGGGGCTGAGAGGATGGCAGATTGGGGTGTCTTCTTCCAGCACCCCAATTAATCCCCAGAATGGAGCAATACAGATAATGGAAAATATTAGTTGCGCTCTTTCCAGGTACCAGGCACCTTACTAAGCGCTTTACATTGCATGACTCCAGTTAAACCTTACAACAACCCATTTTACAGATGAGGAAAAGTAGATAAAAGCAACAAGGGGTGAGGGCAAGAAAAAATACCTGAAAGAAAAAAAGCCAGTAAGATTCTGAGACCCACTTTGACCCATTACACTGTATTGCCATTATCTTGACATATCCTTGAGTAGGATTCCCAGCTCTCTCATCCTCTTTTTCAAATACCCGCTTCTTTCCCCACACTCCCTACCCTTATGCATGCAATTAACTCAGGAAGGCTCTTTCCTAGTATTGGAAACAGAGCACCTAAAGACAGTTTTAAATTGCCTCACTTTTGCAAATGATCAAAATAGTCAACTGCTCCTTGAACAAACCACTGCGTCAGTGCTGGGAGTTGTTGAGGCAGGAACCCAGGAAACTGGCAGTAACAGGGGCAAGGCCTTGGATAGGTAGGGTGGAATTCAGACTTCCCCCTTAAGTAGCAAGGAGAGTTATTTATGGTCCTTGGCTGTGGGTCTGGGGACCTCCCTTTGCCAAACATAGGGGTGATTCAACAAGATTAATGGTGTTTAAACTGAGATGACTCCAAGTGAAATAGAGGTATATTTCTTCAGAACACTAGGAAAGCCACTCTGAGAACCAAAAGTGGAAAAAAGCAATGTATGGAGGCTTCTGTTCAGGTTAGGAGAGCTTCAGTGGGGGGCCATCTTCGGGTCTAGTGAATTGATGAGAGCCTGAAGCAAACCTCCTTCTCATCCCACCCCAGTTCATGTAACTACCTGCTACCCAAGTATCCTGAGCTTCTGTTGCTCTCAGACTAGAAGAAAGTTTGGACATGTCTGTGACTGAGAAGCCATCAGTGGCAGGGGAAATTTAGATCTGACTTGGATTCTAGAAACTTTCATTTCTTTTGCTTTGGTATAAAACAACCCCAGGGCTTGAAACTTGAGCCCATGTCCCCACTGCCTCACCCTGCAGACAGCCTATACTGTCCTCCTCCTTGCAAACCCTACCCATCCACCTCTATTGACAGGGCCTTGAAGCTGCAGGATCCTTAGCTGTAGACGCTCTGTCCCCTTACCTAGCCTGCAAGTGAATCACATGTCCAGAGAGGTGGAGTGGAATGGATGGAGAGGATACTTGTAAGATATGCTTGGGATCTGTTTTGCTTGGCTCCAGCAATGCCAAGTCAGCCATGGGCCTGGGTAGCTAAAGCTTTGAGTCCAGTGCAGGCTGACTATTCCTTCTTGATGTCCAACTGGCAACTAGGCCAGAAGAAAATCTGAAGTTCTATGTTGTCTATGGAAAAAACTCACTGACAAACAGCATTTTCCCCACACAAAGGTAATCAGTTACTTATACTCTGTGAAGTCACAAATTGGTTGAATTAGAACCCAATCCTTGCTCATAAAGAAAATAGGAGCCATTAGAGAGTCTCTGAAGCCACCTCTGTCCCCACATACAGGTAGTCATTGAGGCCTGCTCAGGGTTCTAAGTCTTTTAGGTGGGGGTAACTCCCAAGGTTTGTCTTCTCCCTCAGCATTATGTGGCCAGACAAAGCCCTTAAAAGTAGTGCTTCTCAAACTTGAACATATGTACAAATCACCCAAGTCTGGGTTGGACTCTGAGAAGCTGTATTTTCTAAAAAGTTCCAGGTGATGCTAGTGCTGCTGGTCCATGGACCAGACACTTTGAGCAAATTCTTTTCTACTCTGGGCCTCTGCTCCCCATTAGTTCCAGAGAGAGCTCCATGTTCCAGAACCCTTTACCTATCTCAAGATGGTCCTAATGAGAAGGTACCTGCTCATTATATAAGCATTTATGAAACACATGCTATGCTGAGCCCTGGGGAAGAGATGAACAAGATGGTGGCTGCCCAGCCCTCTTGAGGCTCATACACTGTCAGGGAAGACATCCAGGAGGAGTGATCACAAGTATAATTCTGAAGATTGCTTTGGAATATGCAGCAGGGCCAGATAACCCAGCCCAGGCAATCATAGAGGACCTCCAGGAGAAAATGACTTCTACTGGGACTTGAAAGACGAATTGGGGTTAATGAACTATTGAGGAAGATGAGCACGCCAGGCAGAGTTGGGAGGCAAGCCTGAGGCTGGAGTATTGGAAAAATTGGACACAGTCCAGGATACAAAGTACATCTTTGACTACCTTTAAGACATTATAATACCACAAAACTATTAGTGATTAATAGGATAATAATAGTTGAAAAATTAACATTTATTTGGGTGTGCTTGTGTCTTCTCTTCTCAAGTTGATAATAAAGTCCTGCAGGAAGGGATTATCATTATATTTTATTCATCCATTCAAGAACAATTTATTGAGTACCAACACTGTGTCAGTCACTGTGCTTATCAGTGGAAATAAGCCCTTAGAAATAAGAAATAATGCTAATCTTAGGAAAACCAAATACGAAAAAAATTATAATAAACCTATTTCATGTTCCAATGGAACAGTGCTCAACACCTCTAATCAAGAAGCACAAAAGAATGCTGTTTGCCCTGAGCAGTGTTTATTTGCCCTTCCGACTTGATGAAATCTATGTTTCTTTCATCAATTAAAATGAGCTTACATTCCTTTCAGTTTCTTATTAGAAGACTGCTAAAAAGATAAAATGCCCTTATTACTTCTTTCTTGCGGTCTACTTTTCATTATTTTGGTGAGTTTCCTATAATGCCATAAAAGGTTTCAATAAAGAGGCAGGCTGTGCAGAACAGAGTTCACCTGATATTATCTAAGTTGTACATTTCATTTTTTTTGGAGGGGGAGGGACACTGGAAGCTTGACAGAGGATGGAAATTTTTTTTAAGATTAGATTTTTTAGAGAATACCGGTTTCTTTTCCCCAAATTTTTTGTTAATCTTTTTTTAAACATTCACTGGGGAATCAAATGATGAACGAGTCAGCCATTACAGCCAGAACAGTTCTTTAACAATGTTAAATATGAGAGTGTCCAAATACCTGAGAAGAAAAAAGAGGAACTTCAGTGGGCCAAGACCTTGCTTTTGGCCTCAATGACTTGCTTAGAGAGGAATCACATCCTCAAACAGCTCGAGTTGAGGGTACCCAGTTTGAATCCAAGTCAAAGCTCTTCATGGGACATTGGGCTAGAGACTCAAGATCCAACTCAAAAGTCCATAGGCTGATTTAAGATGCCCCAGAGGCATACCCGAGAGCCAGGAAACTGGTCAGGAACTGGATCAAAGTAGAGTTGACAGAGAACAAGCCAAATGACAGGTGGCTGTTCATGACTCACCTTAACAGGTTGACAGCTATGTAGATTCAATGAGCTGGTTCACAGAGACAAGGTTAAGATGGTCAAAGACTCTTCCTGCCCAAAGAACCAGCATATAGCTCTCTCACCTATGGCTTACTTTCCAGAGCATGAGCAAGACAGAGACAAAGGGGCATAACACAGAGGGGCAGGCCCCAGAACATATGAGTCAGGCAGAGACATGAAGCTACAAGGTTTCAGAAAGATTAAGGTCATACCGAGACATGTTGCATAGCATGCTAAGGGAAAACAAACCTTACTTGCAATATAAGTGCTAAACGAACTGTACCCAAAGTGAGACTAAAAATATTTCCACAAATCATAATAAGTGTTTCTAAATAAGGAATGACATATCAGAACAAATGATGTGACAAAGACTGAGTGGATCACACAGAGGAAGGGCAAACAGCAAATATTCAGCTGAGAAAGAAGACATTTCCTAAGAAGACCAGGTTAAGGGTTTTCACCAATTCTTTTGGGAAGAGAAAATTAGAAATTAATATTAGAGCTACATTTATACTAATTATTGGTTGTTGAATAGAGTTATTTTCAATTAATTATTATTTATGTTATTCTAATTTCATAATGTGAAGTAACTGATGCAGAATCAACCCTTTGGTTATCTTTATGTAGTCATGAGTTAAATAATCTCTCCATGTTTTCTTATAAATACATGTTTATGTCGCATAGACTCCAGATGACGAGTGCAATCAGGATCTGGTGACTATGGTAATCAGATGAGAAAAGGAGCTCCATTTATAGATGGCTACTGCAACGATATATATTCTTGGTGAGAAGGCTTACACATTACAAAATGATGCTAATAGCTGAGGCTTGAGTTGACTCGAACTCTGTTAAGTAATAGAAATCCAGTTTATAAGAAATGATTGAAATGAAGGTGTTTAAGAACAAAATTATGCTTCACTATGGATGTTGTGACTATTAGGGTTTAAACTATGAACAATTATAAAAATAAGTAAAGTAGAAAATGGCCAATATAATGCAAAAACCTGAAATGTATTACAAAAGGTAGAAAATCTGAATATACCCTCTGAAATATAATATATAATAATATTCAATATAATAATACAAATAGATTACTTATACATATATAACGTATTATATATTAATTGTATATAACATATTACATAACTAGTGTGTTTAGAAGCTCCCACTGAGATTCTTTTGTCTGTGGAAGTATCATCAAGATTGTAGACCAGCAGCTGAGTATGCCTAGTGGTACAGGGCCTCTTCAGAAGATAGATAGCATCATCATGTTTTGTAAACCAGGTATTTACAAGGGAAGAAAAATATACCGACGTGGGCAAACTGGAGGAACTACAGAAAGTTACCATTTCTCAGTATCAAAATTGGATTGGAGTGATTAGCTCCATGGCTGTACAGAAGCCTCGTGCCTAAACCATGAGACTGAGGGTACCTGGATTACCCGGGAAGCAGACTTTGAGATATAGGTATCAAAAGATAAATTGAGGCACATTAAAATACTGAGAAGTTTATTTGAGCAAACATCTATTTGAATGAGGCAGCGCCAAACAGGAAGTGGGTAGGAGCGCTCCACGAAAGGATCTGGGGGGCAAGTCTTTTATAAGGCAGATTTGGAAGCAAAGCAAAGAGGTTAATTTATTGGCTTGAGTTTAAGGCTGCCTTATTTGGAAAGGCCTAGCTGGCTGTTTGTGATTGATTGTTCTTAAATTTTATATTCTTGGATAGGTGTACATTGGCTTGCATTCCAGTTTGCTTATGTAGGCTATCAAGGCATCACAGCCATCTCAGTCTAATGGCATCTTTGTTTAACTACTTTAACAGAGGTTAGTGAGCTGGAGATTTATTAGGGAGTGCTCTCAGGATTCAAGCCTATATAGAAAGGAAAGGAAAGAAGCAGGAAATTGAAGAAGCTGAGCTGAATACAGTCTCAATGGAAGCCTCAGCCAACCCCTGGCACTGGAATAGCCTTGCAGTGTTGTTCCCCTTTGGAGGAGGGGCCAGGCCTTTGTATCCTTGCCTCAATCCCTCATTGCCTAGGGATGATGATACAGCTCTTAGCAGCTGAGACAGTCTCAAAGAGGGCTGACATGATTTTATTGGAATCTGTTAAATATTTATAAAATTAACTTGGGAAGAACCAATATCTTTATGATGTTGACTCTTTTTATTCAAGAACATGAAAGTTTTTCCACTTGTTCAAGTACGATCTTGTGTTTTTCCAAACTGTTTTGTAATTTTCCTCATATAAGTTTTGCATATATCTTGTTAAGTTTATGCCTAGAAATTTTCTTTTTTTTTCTATTGTTAATGAGATCTTTTGTTTCATTATATCTTTGACTATGACACTGTTTTTTAATGGAGGACTTTAATTTTTGTACATTTATTTTATAACCTATCGCTTTATTAAAATCTCTTGTCATTTGCAGTAGTTTTTCTATTGATTTGAGTTTTACGTAAGGGATATGCAAATAGAGACAGTTTTACCTTAGCATAGCTAGGAAAATCTTGAAAAATAACAGAGAAAATAAAGGAAAGCAGAGGGCTGGACTTATTAGGTATGAAAACTTATTTAAAAGCTTCCATGACTAAAACATGGTGGCATTAACTCATGATAGACAAATCAATGGAATGGAATTGCATAAATTGACTCAATTGCATATGGAATATTTGCTATGTGATATAAGGTGATTCTCAAATCAGTGAGGAAAATATGGAGGTTGTTTTTTCTCCATAATTGTTATTTTAAATAAGCTCAAAATTACAGAAAAGTGCAAGTAAGAAAGAACTTATTATTCCCCTGAAGCATTTGAGAATAAGTTGTTGTGATGTCCCATCACCATTCCCACAAAATACTTTAGTGTGTATTTCCTATCAACAAAGTCATTCTCCCACATAAACACAATATTACCCTCAAAATGTGAAAATTAATATTGACCCATAATTATCATCTAGTCCTCAACTCCATTCGAAGTTTGTCAATTATCCCAATAATGTCTTTTCTAGCAAAAGGACCCAACCCAGTCCTGAATCATATGTTGCATTTAGTTGTGGGTTTCTTTAGACTCCTTTAATTTGGAATAGTTCTCTCTTGCCTTAACTTTCATGACCTTGACACTATAGAAGAACTTAGTCAAAAAATTTTGTAGAATGTCCTTCAGTTTGAATTTGTCTGATATTTCCTTGTGTTTAGATTCATATCATACATCTTTGGCAGAACTATTACAGAAGTGTGTCTCTGTTCTAATTGTATCCTATCAGGTACAATTTAAATTGGTCCCATTACTAACGATGTTAATTTTGATATCTTGGTTAATGTGGCACTTTCCAGGCTTCTACTATAAAGTACTTTTTTTTTTCTTTTTTAGTTAATAACTGTTTTGTGAAGAGGTACTTTGAGACTATTGTAAATGTCTTAATCCTCATTAAACCTTTACTGTATTCACTTATTATGTATAACAGTATGGACTCATGTATCCTTATTTTATTCAATGGGTTATAATCCATTAATATTCTTATTTATTTTGATGCTCAAATTGTCTGTAAGTTGAAGGGTGCCCCTTCAAGCTGACTTCTGTCTCTTTCTGACATGTCCCCCAAAATGGAGTTGTTAATAAATGGTATTGAAGTAACTAGATAGCCATAAAGCAAAAGATAAAATCGAATCCATGCCTCTCATCACATAACAAAATACATTCCAAATATATCAGGAATTTAAATGTAAAAAATACACATTAAACTATACAAGTGCTAAAAGAAAACATGGACGAAATCCTTATGAACTGGGAGTGGGGAAAATTTTCCTAACAATGACTCAAATGTAGAAATATCAAGAGAAGAGATGAATAAATGTGACCAACATTGCCCCTGTGGTGTCCACATTACATTCAAACCCCTCTACCTGGCTTCATGGCATCCCTGAGCTGACCCTAGTCCCCTTGCTTTTAACAGCCCTCCCCACAAAGTCCACATACACATCCTTTTGAGCAAGGATCTTTGCAGTCACTCAGGCCCAAT
>NW_006440820.1:734251-745763 GCF_000325575.1 Pteropus alecto
TCTTTCCCTGTTCTCTGTCTTTGTCAATCCATCACCAGACTTCATTGTCTTCCCTCTGTCTCTCCAAATCCCTTGCCTCTACTGCAATCTCTCTGCTCCCATTAATTTTCCTAGGTGCTCAGGCCCACTTCACCTCCCCTTACCCTGAATCACTAAAACACCAATGGTATCACTCAATTTAAACTGTATTTGTTGAATATATGTGTCTTCCTTGAGGGCTGGGAACATATATTCATATCCTCACAGCTTCTGATATAGCAAGGCTGGCTGACAGGTACACAGTAACCATTGCACATGTGTTGTCACTTTATTTCCATAAGGATTAAATAGTTCACATATTCATGTATTGATTGAATGCCCACACTCTGCTAAGTGTTAGAAACAGTAATGATATAGACACCCAGACCCTACCTACCCTTACAGAGTTCTGTCAAGTTTTTAGCAAGTTGCTAAGTCCGGCTCTCCAACACCTTCATCTGAAACCCAAAACTAGTGGAAAATCCAAAGAGCCGCCTTCTTTTCAAGCCTTGCTTTCCTATACTCTATGTATCAGCATCATGCTTCTTACATTATCACTTTTATTTTTAGCTCCTACATCCAAGGCGTGCATAGGTTGCACTTACTACTTAGGAGTAGAAAAATTGTTAAATACAATTTCTGCCATTGCTTTTCCCAAGAGAACAGTGCCACTCATGTCCTCATGTCTTGAGACAATTGGTGCTATGCTGGGGTTTACAGAACTATGCCCTTCATTCCATTCCACAGTACCCATAAGCTATGAACTGAATTGTGTCCCTGCAAAAGTCATATGTTGAATCCTTAGCCATAATGTGATGGTATTTGGATGTGGGTCCTTTGAGAGGGGAATAGGTTTAAATGTGTGGGGTGGTGGGCTTTTGATGTGATTAGTACCCTTATTAATAAAAGACACCAGAGAGCACTCTCTTTCTTTCCATCCCTACTATCCCCTCATTCTCTCCCTGTGCCACGTGAGGCTACATGATGGCATTCTGATCTGACTTCCCAACCTCCAAAACTGTAAGAAATACATTTCTGTTGTCTAAGCCACACAGTCTATGGTTCTTGTTATGGCAGATTAATGCACAATGTAAGGATTTTTTTTTTCTCTTCTACTTTCAGCCCTCTTCAGGTTACTATTTTATACTTTTTACTTTTTATGTTCATGTATCTTTTCTGAGTTCTTTGGCTAAATCTTCCTGTAACTTTTATATTACTCCTGCTTGATTCTTTCCTTCTTAGTCCCCTGTACACATGGTTTTCCCAATTTCCAGAGCCTAGCTGCTCAGCCACTTCAGTGAAGGCTTTCATTTTACTGGAAATGTTGTGTGTTCTCTGTCAGTAAATCAAATAAGCCCTTCCCTGAAATTTCATGCACCCATAAAAATTCTGCCATAGAAATGTCTTCAAATTTTACTGTGATTTTCCTAATAGATAGTCTTGACTTTAGGTAGTATTTTGGAGGTATTTACTTTAAGTTGGAAATTTTTAGCTACATCACTTGCACAACAAAACCAAGAAAGCTCAATTAAGTCCTTTACACATTTTCGTTTTTAAGATTTTTTCCCAGCTTTATAGAAATATAATAGACATTGGTTGTTTGTATTTACATTGTACAGGTCAATAAGGTGTTTTTTCAAGTGTAGTTGGCATACAATAATTTATTAATTTCAGTTGTTCAGCATAGTGATTAGAGATCTAGATAATTCACAGAGTGATTACCTCACTAAATCTAGTACGCCTCTTTCTCTTTACAACATTATTTATTTCAACATTATTGACTATTTTCCTTATGCTACATTTTATATCTCCATGTGTATTTCGTAATTATCCATTTGTACTTCGTAATCTCTTTGTCCTTTTTCACCATCCTCCCAAACCCCCTCCCATCTAGTAGCCCACAAAATTCTGTATCTAGGAGTTTATTTCCTTTTTTGTTGTTATCATTGTTTATTTATTCTTTAGATTCCACATGTATGTGAAATCATGTGATATTTATCTTTCTCTGTATGACTTATTTCATTCAGCGCAATATCCTCTAGGTCCATCAAGGCAATATCTTTTTCCATACCTTTCCTTTTAGTCTGTATTTGTCTTTCAATCCGAACTGAGTCTCTTGTAGGCAGCATGTGTATGGGTCTCATTTTCTTACCCATTCAACTTCCCTATCTTTTTATTGAAGCACTTAACACTTTTCAATTTGAGGTACTTGTTAATAGATATGTAGTTATTACCGTTCTTTATTCTTTATTTTGATATACGTTTTTTCTTCTTAAAGAAGATCCCTCCCACATTTCCTGTAATACCGACTTGGTGTTGATAAATGCTTTTAGCTTATTTTTGTCTGGAAAGCTCTTTATCTGTCCTTAGACTCTAAATGATAGCTTTACTGGATAAAGTATTCTTGGTTGCAGATCCTGGGTTTTCATCACGTTGAATACTGTGTGCCAAGCCCTTCTGTCCTCCATAGTTTCTTTTGAGAAATCAGCTGCAATCTTATGGGTTCTCCCTTGTAGGTAACTAAATGTTTTTCTCTTGCTGCTTTTAAGATTCTCTCTTTGTCTTTAACCTTTGGCATTTTAATTATGTTGTGTCTTCATATTGGGCCTCTTTGGGTTCCTCTTTTTTGGGACTCTCTGAGCTTCCTGGGGTTGTATGTCTATTTCCTTCATCAGGTGAGGGAAGTTTTCCTTCACTGTTTCTTCAAATAGCAATTCAATGCCTTGTTTTCCTTCAGGTATACCTGTGACATGGATGTTTTTACATATTATTGTGTCTCATAGGCTCCCTAAATTATTATTATAGTCTTGGCTTTTTTTCCTTACCATTCTGAATGAGTGTCCTTGGCTTCCGCATCTTCTATATTTGTGGTTTGATCCTCTTTATTCACTCTGTTCATTCCACCTAATGTACTCTTCATTTTGGAATATGTGTTCTTCATTACTGACTGGTTCCCTTTTACAATTTCCATTTCCATTTTTATGTTTCTTATCTCTTTGTTAAAGTTCTCACTGAGTTCATTTACTCTGACCCTAAGTTCATTGAGCATCTTTATAACCGATGTTTTGAACTCTGCATCTGTTAGATTGCTTGACTCAATTATTTCCGGATCTCTTTTCTTTTATCGCATATGGTTTCTGCTTCTTTATCTCCTCATTTTGGCTGCTCTTCTGTGTCTGTTTCTATGTACTAAGTAAAGCTCTAAGTCTCCCCATCTCATTAGTATGGCTTCGTGTAGTAGGTGTCCAACGGCAAAGTCCTGAGAGGGGTTCGGCTGCAAGCCAAGTTAAGCCCCAGCCTGTGCCCCTTTAGGGCCACCTGTTAAGATTTAGCAAGCAATTCACAGATGCTGTGCTTATAGTTGCCTCAAGAGGCCACGCCGGAATTGAAGACTGCTGCCACCAGTGTGGCTTGTAGTTGGCTTAAGAAGGAGCACCAAACTCACTGAGGACACAATTGGATGTGGCCTGAGTAGGGCCGAAAGTTGGGTGAGGCAGAGTTTCAGGGAATCCTTTGGTGGAGCGACCTCTGTTATGCAGTTCGATGACATCTCAGCTATGGTGCCGTTGCATCTGCACACAACAGAGGAGCAATGGATATCGCCAGAACTTCTGCCTGGGAGAGAGCCTCACCTCCAGCCCTCACTTCAACCACTCAGTGTCCCCTGTAAGTCCCTGGTGCCTGCTGTGCAGCCAACTCGGCACCGGTGCTCAGAGCGAGCAGGTCCGTTATAACAAAAGTCTGCTCGTGGACACAGCCTCTTTAAGAGGTGCCTGCAGCTGCCAGCTGCCACTGCTGTATCCTCTGTCCTTCTCAGCCACTCAGGACCAGGCAGCCTTGCTCCTTGCCCCTTCCTATCTTCTACTATTGCAGATTGGTTAATTATTTCTCTCTCTAGTTGTAGGGCTTGTTCATCTAGATTCCAGGTGACTTCCCTTGCTGTTTGCTCCATGTTTCTGTCACAACTTTGATGTTGTCGCAAGAGGGATAAACAAAGCCTCTATCATCTATGCCATTTTTCCCTTCCTCCCTGTTTTTGCTTATTTCTTAATGTTTCTCCTTCATTTTACTCTTATCTTCTACTTCAGTCTCTTCCTAACAGAGAAACTGGATCTTGTTAAAACCAAAGCCTCTGTCATTTATGCCATTTTTTCCAGCACCTGTAAGATTTTTAATAAAATATAGATAACATAAAATATGACATTAGTTTCAGGTGTACACCATAGTTATTTAGCATTTATATACCTGAAGAGGTGATCATCATGATAAGTCTAGCAATCATCTGACAACATTCAACACTATGACAATATTTTTGACTATATTCCCTGTGCTATATACTACATTTCTATGATTTGTTTTATACCTGGAAGAATATACTACTGAAGAATATACCTGAAGAATATACTACTGAAGAATATACCTGAAGAATATACTACTCTTATTCCCCTTCACCTTTTCCCCCTTCTCAAAAATTGTTCAATTACAATGACATTCAATATTATTTTTTATTAGTTTCAGGTGTACAGCATAGTGATTAGACATTTATATAATTTCCGTAGTGATCCCCCTGTCTAGTTTAGGACCCACATGACGCTATACATAGTTATTACAATATTATTGACTATATTCTCTATGCTTTACTTTACATACTCATGACTATTTCGTAACTACCAATTTCTACTTATTAATCTCTTCAGCTTTTTCACCCAGGCCCCGCCCCCCTTTCTATTTGGCAACCATCAGCTTGATCCCTGCATCTATGAGTCTGTTTCTGTTTGGTTTGTTCATTTATTTTGTTCTTTAGATTCCATATATGAGTGTAATCATATGGCATTTGTCCTTTTCTGTCTGATTTATTTAATTTAGCATAATGCCTTCCAGGTCCATCCATGTTGTTGCAAATAGTGAGAGTTCACTCATTTTTATGGCCAAGTCATAGTCCATTGTATATATGTATCACTTCATCTTTATTCAATTGTCTATATATAGATGGGCAGTTAGGTTGCTTCCATATCTTGGCTATTATAAATAATGCTGCAGTGAACATAGGGATGCATATGTTTTTTAGAATTAGTGTTTTGGTTTGCTTTGGGTAAATACCCAAAGGTGGAATTGCTGGGTCATAAGGTAGTTCTATTTTTAATTGTTTGAGGAAACTCCAAACTGTTTTCCATAGTGACTGTACTAATTTGCAATCCCTCTATATTCTCACCAACACTTGTTGTTTGTTTATTTATTGATGATAGCCATTCTGAGACATGTGAGGTGATATCTCATTGTGGTTTTAATTTGCATTTCTCTGATGATTAGTGACATTAATCATTTTTTCATATGTCTATTGTCCGTCTGTATGTCCTCTTCAGAGAAGTGTCTATTTAGGCCCTCTGCCTATTTTTTTTATTGGATTATTTGTTTTTTGATGTTGAGTTATATGAGTTCTTTATAAATTTTGGATATTCACCCTTTGTCAGATATATCATTGGTGAATATCTTCTCTCATTCAGTAGGTTGCCTTTCCATTTTGTTGATGGTTTCCTTTGCTGTGCAAAAACCTTTTAGTTTGATGTAGTCTCATTTGTTTATTTTGTCTTTTGTTTCCCTTGCCCAAGGAAACATATGAGGAAAGAAATTACTGGTAGCAATATCAGAGAGTTTGCTGCCTATGTTTTCTTCTAGAATTTTTATGGTTTGGGGTCTTACATTTAAGCCCTTAATCCATTTTGAGTGTATTCTTATATATGGTACAAGTCTAGTTTCATTTGTTTGCAGGTATCTGTCTAGTTTTCCTAACACTATTTATTAAATAGGCTGCTTTTACCCCATTGTGTGTGCCTCTTTGTCACAGATTAATTGACCATGTAGGCATGGGTTTATTTTGGGCTCTCTGTTCTGTTCCATTTATCTGTGTCTATTTTTATTCCAGTACTCCTTTACACATTTTTTGAAAGAGGCTAAATAACAAAGGCTATGGTCTCACTTTGGTTCTTTGTGTATCACTTGGAAAAAGTTCTGTATCCCAAAGTTCTAAACTACAGTCTGATGTTTTAATACTATAACCGCTTACAGGTACATAGTCATATACAATGTAATTATTATTATGCTAAGGGTCCCAAGAGTCTCTGAAATCCTAGCAAGTTTCCTAAATTGTCGATGAAAAAGATTAAATATGCTCCCTATAAAAATACTTAAGAGACCCAACCAAATGCAATGTGTAGATTTATTTGGGTCATAATTAGAGTAAACCAACTGTATTTTGGGGACAAATGGAGAAATTTGACTATGGACTGGCTACTAGATGGTATTAAGCGATTATTTTTCATTTTGATACATGTGATAAGGGAGTAGCAGTTATATAAAAATGTCCTTATCACTTAGAGATGCATACTAAATACTTGAAGGCTAAAGAACATGTTTGAGATTTGATTTGGAATACACTAGGAAAAAATAATGGTAGCTATAAATAAGACAAGACTGGCAAAATAGTGATAAATATTGAAGCTGGGTGACAGATACCTGAAGAATATACTACACTTTCTACCTGTGTGCATTTCTGAAACTTTCCAGAATAAATTTTTTTTAATCTATTGACTATAATTTTATTAATCATATTTTATTACATTTAAATGATTTGAATATTGATAATGGATTGATAAATTTGTGTTAATCTGAAAAAATATTGTTTAACTATGTTGGATAATAAAGAATTTGCTAAAGAAAATAAAGTTTTCCCATCTTCCTTACTTCCTACTTTAGCAAATTATTCTGTTTCTTTGTTCTCTGCCTGGAATTACCTGGAATGAATACAAATAGACTTTCCATCTCCTCAAGAGAGATGAAAGTTAATACCTTTCAATCTTAATAGGATCGATGATGTAAACCACAGAGCTGAAAAAGACCTTTGGAGCTATTTGGTCTATATCTCTGGTGTCACCTCCTTATAGAGGCCCACCTAAAGCCTTAGGAACAAGGAGTAAGGTTAGCGTCAAGCAGGCCCTAACTGTGAGGCAGTGGAACAGCTAGAAAGCTCTAAATAGGAACAGGAAGTAACCTCATCTCTAATACCCCTTCCTCCTGCAAACAACAGCACCCAATTATATAGCCAAGGTTAGAACACAGGACTCCTTGGTATGAAAAAAAAATATGAAAAAGCTGAAATCTTGTGAAATTGTCATGGCATTTTGTGTAACTGTAGTTGTGCAATACTCTGCTGTATATGAGACATTTACCAAGAAATTACAGATAGCAAGGCATTTTCAGGCTTCAGTAAGGAATACTTGCAGTTGTTGTTGCAAATAGAAACTTTGACCTGCTGGGCTCAGAATGAATGCATTTGGCAATGGCTTTTTATGCTTCCTAGGCATTTAAGTCAAATCGTTTCATCAGTACTGAGACTTTAGGAGCAGTTCCGGGTATTTTCAGTTACAGTGTTCACTGTGGAAATAGTTTAATGTTTATTGAAGACAAGTGCTAGAGGAAAAAAAAAATACGATTTGAGGTTAAAATTAATTATTCAAATAATCGAGACTAAAACAGGTTGTTTCCCGGGATTATCGATATACTAATGCTTTATATGAAACTCAGGCTTGGAATGAATGAGACTAAAAGATAGACTCTCACCCACCTTATCCTTCCAGAAAAAAAAGAAAAAGAAAAATCCCTAAGGCCTGGATTTTCTCTCCTAATTTGTTATTTCAGAATTTATATCCTGAGCTCCACCATTTCCTGGAAGCCTGCTCTACTTCAGATCACCACTGGTTTAACTATGATGTGGGTATGAACTAAGACAAATTACTCACTGTCCCTGCCTTTGGAGGAAGAATATTTTAACTTTATATCTGCCTCAAAGAAAAGAAATAATTGCTTATTTGAGTATTGATTGCACAGCCAGGTCTCTCTCATATCTTCTTGGAGATACAGGGAAAATATTAGAGAATGCTTGTTCTAAACAGGGTTGCTAGATTTGGCAAATAAAAATATAAGATGCTCAGTTACATTTGAATTTCAATAAATTACATTTTTAGTATAAATGTGTCCCATATAACATTTGCAACATAATCATGCTAAAAGTTATTTATCATTTATTTGAAATTCAAATTTAACTAGAGGTTCTATACTTTATCTGGCAACTCTAGCCCAAAAAGATATTTTGTTCTGGTTCAGAAGGAAATATTAAAAGAAAGAAGTCAATCTGAGGGTAATGAGTAGCACATATCATCCAGTATTAAATTGTAGGGTACAGAGAAATCTCTTTCAATGAACTATCGAAAGAACTCTGTCTTAGTGGGTTTTTTCCATGTCTCCAGTCTTTAACATAATGGTAGTGGTGTTTAGTAGATTCTCAATGGGTGTAATAAATGAACAAATAAATAAATATGTCAATCAGAGTTGAGAGACTTGAGGTTAATCTTGAAGGAAGACCAAGATCCTGTAGGTAAAGAGTAAGAGAGAGAAGGAAGAGACAAGGAGGCTGGGCAAGAGGAGTAGTTACAAAGAAGAGTTTCAACCATTTGAAAGATTCTCAAAAAATCAAAAATAGAACTACTATTTGACTCAGCAATTGCACTTCTGGGTATTTATCCAAAAAGAACCAAAAACACTAATTCGTAAAGATCTATGCACCTCTATGTTCACAGCAGCGCTATTCACAATAGTCAAGATATGAAAGCAACTTAAGTGCCTAACAGTGGATGATTGGATAAAGAAGTTATGATATATATATATACAAGGGAATATCTCAGCCATAAATAAATGAAATTTTACCATTTGCAACAACACGGGTGAACCTAAAGGGTAAAATATGTCAGACAGAGAACGATAAATATCATATGATATCACTTATATGCTGAATCTAAGGAACAAAGAGAACAAACTAAATGAAAACAGACTCTCAGATACAGAGACAAACTGGTGATTGCCAGAGGGGAGGGGTGTTGGGGGTGCTGGATGAAAAAGGTGAAGGGATGAAGAACAAATTGATTATTACAAAATAGTCATGTGGATGTAGAGTACAGCATAAGGAATATAGTCAGTAGTATAATAATGGCTATGTGTAAAGCCAGTTGGGTGCTATAGTAATCAAGGGGAATGCTGTCATAAACTATATAAATGTCTAACCAAAATACTGTATACCTGAAACTAATATAAAATATTTTTTTTAAAAAAGAAGAGTTTCGATAGCAGAGTTTCTAATACTTTTTTTTAACTGAGAATGACTTAGGCAGAGCAAAAGATTTCACAGCTGCTGAATCTGCTCATTATACTTTCCAGTAGAACTTAAATAAAAGTCTGTGGAATTGCATGTGATACTCCTACAAACACTGATGTGATATAAAGATTTATATTTTTAGGTCTGTTTTCAGCTCTTCAGGGGAACCCTTGTCACCCATTAGTGGCCTAAGGACTATATTTTGAGAAATATTCAACTAAAATATAAGTGTTACATTTCTTGAGCTGGAAAAGTGAAAAGCAAGAAACTGAACCTTAGATTTTTAACATTTGGATACAAGAGTATTAATATCAAGAACATATTCTCTGGCCTTGCCGATTTTAAATGCATTTTTTAAAGTTAATTAAAATTATCTGAGACCAAGAATGAGCAAGTTTAAATTCTGGAATTGCTTCAGGCTAGATCAGGGTTTCTTAACTTCTACACAAGTGAAATTTTGGACAGAAAAAAGTCTTTGTTGTGGAGCTGTTCTGTGCATTGTAGGATGCTTAGCAGCAGCACTTCTGGTGTGATGGTCAATTTTATATGTCAACTTGACTATCCACAGAGTGCCCAGACTAAACATTATTTCTGGACTTATGTGTCTGTATTTCCAGATGAGATTGACATTTGAATCAGTGGACTTACTAAACCATATTACCCTCTCCAATGTAGATTGGCATTATCCTACCTGTTGAGGGCCTAAATAGAACAAAATGTGGAGTAAGGAGGAATTTGCTCCTTTCACTCTTGCCTACAGTCTTGACTTGGTACATCTCATCTCATCTTCTCCAGCCCTCAGACTTGGATTTTAACCATTTACTCCCCTGGTTCTCAGGCTTTTGGATTTGGACTGAATTACACCACTGGCTTTCCTGGATCTCCAGCTTGCAGATAGCAGATTGTGAAATTTCTCAGCCTCCACAGTCATGTGATCCAATTCCTTTCTCCCTCTCTCTCTCTCTCTCTCTCTCTCTCTCTCTCTCTCTCTCCACACACACACACACACACACACACACACACACATCTATCCTACTGGTTCTGTTTATCTGGAGAGCCCTAACTAATACACCAGGCTTCTACTCAATGGATACCAGTATCACCATCACTGCCTCTTCATTTGTGACAAACAAAAACTAAAAATATCTGCAGACATTATCTAATGTCCTCTGGGGTGGAGTGATCACCTCCTGTTGAGAACCATTGGTCTAGATGAAAGCATCCTTTACCAGTTGAATTAGATATCTAAGAAAACTTTAATGTAATTCTTTTCCTATTCCAACTGAGACAAATAATAGATAATTTGAGCAATAAATCCTATGCATTTGAAAAGCCTGTGTCTAAGATGATTAAAAATGCTGCCAGACATGAATACTGGGTGATGAGAAAGCAAATGATGAACTTTATCCACTGAGATCACAAACATTCACTTCAAAGCTCTTGAATTCAATGGCCCTAGGTCAACCTCAGTTAGTTCACTCATTGGAATAAGTACACTTGATAAAGGCAAATTGTTACTGGCTAATTACAAAGATGATTACCTTAATAAATGTTTCTGAATCTACAATTTGGGACAGAAGAAAAATTGCTCATGGTGAAAGAAAAGAAGAAAGAACTTTGAAAATCTGCAGTCACTACCTAGAAGCATTTCTCCTCTATTGGTAAACCATGTGTTCTCTCAGTTCAAAAATCATGAGGAAATTTGCACATTCAAAATTGTTCTATCGAAACAGGTAGATTCCATATATTTTTGCTTCTGGCTATCCAATTCTAGAGGCATTATTTCA
Source organism: Pteropus alecto (assembly GCF_000325575.1). Lineage (NCBI taxonomy): Eukaryota > Metazoa > Chordata > Mammalia > Chiroptera > Pteropodidae > Pteropus > Pteropus alecto. The sequence continues at coordinate 745,262 of NW_006440820.1, forward strand.
TCACTTTGTGAAACAACTGTTACTTCGAACTACTGTTTGGAAGCTCATTAAGAATTGAACTCTAATATTACCTCAACATAAAAAAAGGCAGTATATGATGAACCTATAGCTAACATCATACTCTATGGGAAAAGGCTAAAAGCATTTTCCTTAAGGTCAGGAACAAAACAAGGATGCCCATTTTCACCACTTCTATTGAACATTGTATTGGAAGTCCTAGCCACAGCATTCAGACAAGAAAGAGAAACAAAAGGTGTCCAACTTGGAAAGGGAGAAGTAAAACTGATTATTTGCAGATGACATGGTACTGTATAGAGAGAACTCTAAAAAGTCCACCAAAAAACTGTTAGAACTGTTCAATGAATTCAGTAAAGTAGCAGGATACAAAATTAATATTCAGAAATCAGTGGCAATTTTATACACCAATGATGAACTTTTGAAAAAGAAAATTAAGAAAACAATCTCATTTACAATTGCATCGAAAACTATAAAATACCTGGGA
>NW_006440820.1:746615-752747 GCF_000325575.1 Pteropus alecto
ATATAAAGGACTCAGAGAACTCAACAAAAACAAAACAAACAATCCAATTAAAAAATGGGCAGAAGACCTAAATAGATATTTTCCACAGAGGAAATACAGATGGCCAATAGATATATGAAAAGATGCTCAAGACTACTAATCATCAGAGAAATGCAAATTAAAACCACAATGAGATGTCACCCACACCTGCCAGAATGGCTATCATCAATAAACCAAAGCATAATAAGTGTTGGTGAGGATAAAAGGGAACCCTCAAACACTGTTGGTGACAGTGCAAATTGGTACAGCCACTATGGAAAACAGTCTGGAGGTTCCTCAAGAAATTAAAAATGGAACTACCATTTGATGCAGCAATTGTACTTCTGGGTATTTATCCAAAGAAAACCAAAATACTGGTTCATAAAGATCTACACACCACTCTGTTCATGACAGCACTATTCACAATAGCCAAGACATGGAAGCAACCTAAATGTCCATCGACAGACGATTGGATAAAGAATTTGTGGTTCATATATACAATGGAATATACTCAGACATAAAAAGTATGAAATTTTACCATCTGCAATGACATGGATGGACATAGAGGTTATTATCCTGAGTAGAATAAGTCAGATAAAGACAAATACCATATGTTTTCACTTATATGTGGAATCTAAGAAACAAAAGGAACAAACTAAATGAAAACAGACTCACAGATACAGAGGACAATTTGGTGACTGCTGGAGGGGAGAGGGCTTGGTGGGGGCGGTGCTGAGAGAAAAAGGTGAAGGGTTGAAGTACAAATTAGACACAGGGATGTAGAGTACAGCACAGGGAATATAGTCAATAGAATTGTAGTGACTATGTGTAGAGTCAGATGGGTGATAGAGTAATCAGAGGAATCATTTCATAAATTATACAAATATCAAACCAAAAAATTAAATAAAAAGTTCATCTCTATAAGAGAGAGAAGCAAGAAGATATATTCACAATGTATTTTTTCTCAATTCAATACAATATTTTTTCCTATGGTGAAGTTAGGAAAAAATCACTTTTTTTATGATTATTAAGTGAAATTTAGTATGAGTTTCAAAATATGGATAAAATAAATTTATATTTTGTTTTGTTATATCACTGTTTTAGGGAATTATCGACCAAATATTAGAGGAAACTCTCTTATCCTTGCTTTAAAAAAAATAAAGCATTGGATGAAAATTTCAGAACTCTGACATAAATTTCAGTCGAAAGGGATTTTCAATAATGTCCCTTAATTTCCTACTCATGGTAACATTAAATAATAATCAGATATAGGACTTCTATTTCCAGCAAGATGATATATATACTAGATGTCCTGAAAATGCTCCCAATACAAAACAACTAAAAACTCTAGATAAAAACATAACAAACATCACATTATACTAAATTTAAATACCCGGGAACAAAACATCACATATTGTATGATATAATTTATATGAAATATTTGGAATAGGTAAATCCAAAAGACAGAAAGAGTTATGGCTGCCAGGAGCTGGGGAGAGGAGGAAATGGGGGATTAACTGCTCAACAGATACAGGGTTTCCCTTTGGGGTGATGAAAATATTTCTGAAGTAAACAAAGGTGGTAGTTGCACAACATTGTGAATGCACTAAATGTCATTGAAATATACACTGTAAAATGGTTAATATTATGTTATATGAATGTAACCTCAATAAAAAATATAGAGACATAACGAACATCTTTTTAAATGAATAACCAAGTTAATAAGAAACTTAGGAGACAGGTGGAAATACAAGTGATCATCTGAAGCTACAGCTATCTTGGGGTCTTTGATGATTTTCCTAACCAAAGAAATTGGAGTTTTAGGTCAGCACAGGACAGGAGACAGTGCTTTGGACCCTTGAATGAAGCCCAAATGCTAAAAAGAATGAGTCAATGAAAGGACTCATTGGACACAAGCCATCTGTCTGGAAGGTAGAAGAAAAGAAAAAGAGATATGCATGGGAGAAAAAAATTCCTCCTGAAAACCTGTAACAGTATATTACTATGAATGTTAGAAATAAGGGGGAAATGTAACAATTAAAGACATACCATTGAAAAGGATATTTATCACATTAGACTATTAAATGTAATTAAACAAAATGGTAAAAATGTAAGGAGTCAAAATGAAAATAGTTTGTTAGTGCATTGGAAGTAAAGAGGAAAAGAATGAAAATATAAGTCATATAAAATGAAGAGATACTCAAAGGGAAGAGTTTTTAAAAGCATAAACTTTAGAGAGTCAAAGAATAGAAAAGAAAATAGGGTACTAATTCAAAGAAAAATAATTTCAAATAGGTTTAACAGAGTAAGAGTGTACAAAACCAACACCGAAACACCAAACTATAAATAATTTTAAAATAAAGTAAATCACTGTGAGGAAAAATAACAGCCACACAGCTAATTGCAGAGTTGGTGAGAATTTCTAAGGGAGAGTGGCCGTGCCTGAAGGCAGGGCCTGGGCAGAAGCCATCGATGTCAAAGGGGCAAGAGTGACAGAGTCCAAATTCCAGAGCTCACAGCCCTACCCTTTGTCTACTTACAAGATGACTCAAAACTCAAGTCACCCTCCTGATAAACACACACACACACACACACACACACACACACACACACACACGGACACTATGACTATCAGAGATGGAAGCTGTTCTGACATCACAACTGATAAATGACAAAGCTATTACTTCATCTCTGGTTTTCTGATACCAAGGACATTTCCCTGAATTTTCATCTTAAAAAAAAATGGAGAAGCTATTAAGCACAAAATACCTTTGTTGTTGTTCTGTTTTTGTTTGTTTGTTTGTTTGCTTTTTGGTTTGTGTGTGTGTGTGCTCTAATAAAACTTTATTTACACAATAGGTTAATGGGTTCAATTTGGCCCCTTGGCCATAGTTTACGAACTCTTGCCTTACATTAAAAATGCTTATAAAAAGCATATACAAATTAAAGTATATTAATATAAAATAATTTAAAAGGTTTAGTTTAAAAGGCTAAAACATAAGATGTGATTTATTTATTTGTTTGCTTGTTTGTTTGTTTTTATAGTGACATTGGTTAATGAAATCCAGTAAGTTTCATGTGTGCAATTTAACAGTAAGGCATATATATATTGCATCGTGTGTTCACCTCCCACAGTTAATTTTTTTTCTGTCACTACACATTTGACCCCTTTTACCCAATTTACCTCCCCCCACCCTTCCTCCTACCCTCTGGTAGCCACTAGTCTATGTCCATGTCCATGAGTCTCTGTTTGTTTGTCCTGTTCGTTTTTTGCTTTTAGGTTTATATCTCGTTGTGGTTTTGATTTGCATTTCCTAATAGCTAGAGATGCTGAGTATCTTTGCATACGTTTGTTGGCCATTTGTATGTCTTCTTGGGAGAAGTGTCTGTTCAGGTCCTCTGTTCATTTTTTGATTGGATTGTTTTTTTTTGTTGTTGTTGTTGTTATTGAGTTGTATGAGTTCTTTGTATATTTTGGATATTAGGCCCTTACTGGAGGCGTTGCTTGCAAATATATTTTCTTGGCTTTAGAATTTCAGAAATGTTATGTCTAGTTATGAAAAAGAATTAAAGGACACATGTGCAAACCTTTTTGCACAAAGTGAAGGGAACAGAGCTGTTGACGTTGTTGGAGGGGTCGCAGAGGCCCAAAAGTATGAGAAAGGAGCAGCAGAGTGCACATAAGACCCCAGAGGGAACAGGTAATCCCTGTGCACCAAGTATTATCAATCCTTCTAAAAATGGGAAAATGAAGAACACTGCGGTGAAATATTCAGACATCAAAGATTATGTTAATTTGGAGACCATCACCTAGTTCGAGATTATATTCTTTCTGCTTTTCTGGTGTTAACATGTCTTCTTTTAGAAACTAATAATAAAAGTAGATAGTTTTTAGAATATTTTTATTTCACACAATTAAAATTTGACTACCTTACACCAATCAACCAAGTTGTTATTACTATTATTATTAGGGAATTTATATCCATCTCTAAATTTGCGAAGTCTCGATACTTTGCATTTTTAAGACAAAAACGATAGATCTTATTAAAAGAGTGCCAGCAGCCATGGTGTGCATTTGTGAGCGTGTGCACGAAAGAAAGACATACACATACACACACCCCGAAAAAAAGAGAAATAGGGAAGGCAAGTGTGGAATATGGGAGTTTTATACAGGAATTCTGGGAAAAGGGAGGAGATAGAGTAGGTGAATGATCTTGGAGAGCATCAGCTTTGCATAAATATGGTGCTTTCCTTAGCCTGGTTGCCATAAAAAGCAGAGTCTGGGGCAAGGGTGTTCATGCAGATAGTTTATTTGGGGGAAGTGATTCCAGAGAATGGTAATGTGGACTAGGAAAAGGGAAATAAGGAAGGAGGAACACAATATGGGTACCTGGGATTCAATCTAACTGGTACCTTCTGGGGGCCTGTATAGAATGTGTCTCACAGTTATCTGTCAATGGTACATAAAGGGGAAGCATTTATCCACTTACTCCCATCTTTCATTGGTCAAATGTTGACTGTGGGACATTAAGTCTCCCACACTTCCAGCTTATGCATATATGAGTGACAAGAGAGTTTCTACAGGTACCTCATACAGTGGTGTCAGAGGAACCTTGGGGCAGAAAGTGAAAAGTACAAGAGGCAGTCAAGATGAGGAGCTGTGATCTTATACCTGTGCAAAACTGGTTGCCATTTCAATGGCTGGGACAAAAAATAAATGTGCTAGGAGGATGTGGAGCAAAGTATCTGAAGGGTCTGATACATTATTTTTGTCAAGTAGAAGGAGAATCCAGAAACAGTTGCCTTATTATAAATAAAAGCTTTCAGATGAAACTTCATTTGGATGTGATGCTATTCCCATTAGCCTATAGCTATTCTGGCTTCATCCCAGTGACACCTGGGATGGGCAGGTAGGTGTGTTTGTTTGTTTGTTTGTTTGTTTGTTTTGTTAACACAACATGCACCCATGCCCACTGAAACTATAGTTGATATCTTATGGTTTCTCCCTTCACAAAGTTCCTAATCTCTTCTCAAATTTACACAGCACCTGCAGTGACCTGTTTTTTGCGTAATTACTTAATAATTCAATCGCAAATGTTACTGCAATGAGACTCCTTAAATTCTCCGTCCCACCCTGGGTCAAGTATGAACTGGCATATTTGCACAGCCTTGATAAGGTTACAGAACATTTTCACGTGACACTTCTTATTGACTTTCACACCAACCCTGAAGGAATAGGTTTCAAATGGTAGAAGTAGCAGCTCGTTCCAAAGGTAGGATAACTACCAAACCATAGAATGTTAGGATTTTCAAAACTGTTCTTTCTTCCTGGAGATTCTACTTCTTGTCCATAATAATTCAGCAACAGATATTAAGCCAAAAGGACTCTTTTCCTACAAATCGAAGCTAGGATATTGCAATCACCAGCTTTGTGAGCTGTCAGTGTACCCCTAGTGAGACACTTGATGTTCTTGGTAGTAAACAACCAAAATCAATACTATCCATCTTAAGAAAGAAGAACTTGTTGAAAAGACATAGGTTGGCCCCATATCAGTGGGAATACTAAAGAACTATGCTACTAAATAAACTGGAACCAGTTACAGGATTGACTAGGTTATGTTTAAGCAGCTTAAGTCAATAAAGGCTTATTTCTTGCTCAATCCACATATCCATCTTAGGATAACAGAGGTTCTCTGCTCAATATAGTCACTCTAGGCCTCAGGCTGATAAGGCAACAACAATCTCAAACATTGCAAGTGGCCATGTCAAAAGGAAAAGATAATTAAATTCTCAACCCTGAAGTAACATTCATCATTTCCAGCCCAATTCATTTGCCATAATGGGTCATATGGACCCACTCAATCTCAAGGAAACCAGGAAAGGAAATTGTACCATGTACACAGAAAAAAGAAAGAACTGGAAATATTTGACAAACAGCACTCAGTGCTACCACAGTCATGAGAAAGGAAAATTCCTTAGTTAATGTGCAACCACAGGGCACGGGTGGGCTCCACTAGAACTGCCAGAATAAAGCTAAACTGCCCTGATCATTTATTCTAATTTCAAAGCCCTGAATGTATTCTGAATTCAAAATTCATATTAATTGACTGGACC
>NW_006440820.1:753905-773817 GCF_000325575.1 Pteropus alecto
GTCTTGGACAAAAAATAAATGTGCTAGGAGGATGTGGAGCAAAGTATCTGAAGGGTCTGATACATTATTTTTGTCAAGTAGAAGGAGAATCCAGAAACAGTTGCCTTATTATAAATAAAAGCTTTCAGATGAAACTTCATTTGGATGTGATGCTATTCCCATTAGCCTATAGCTATTCTGGCTTCATCCCAGTGACACCTGGGATGGGCAGGTAGGTGTGTTTGTTTGTTTGTTTGTTTGTTTGTTTTGTTAACACAACATGCACCCATGCCCACTGAAACTATAGTTGATATCTTATGGTTTCTCCCTTCACAAAGTTCCTAATCTCTTCTCAAATTTACACAGCACCTGCAGTGACCTGTTTTTTGCGTAATTACTTAATAATTCAATCTCAAATGTTACTGCAATGAGACTCCTTAAATTCTCCGTCCCACCCTGGGTCAAGTATGAACTGGCATATTTGCACAGCCTTGATAAGGTTACAGAACATTTTCACGTGACACTTCTTATTGACTTTCACACCAACCCTGAAGGAATAGGTTTCAAATGGTAGAAGTAGCAGCTCGTTCCAAAGGTAGGATAACTACCAAACCATAGAATGTTAGGATTTTCAAAACTGTTCTTTCTTCCTGGAGATTCTACTTCTTGTCCATAATAATTCAGCAACAGATATTAAGCCAAAAGGACTCTTTTCCTACAAATCGAAGCTAGGATATTGCAATCACCAGCTTTGTGAGCTGTCAGTGTACCCCTAGTGAGACACTTGATGTTCTTGGTAGTAAACAACCAAAATCAATACTATCCATCTTAAGAAAGAAGAACTTGTTGAAAAGACATAGGTTGGCCCCATATCAGTGGGAATACTAAAGAACTATGCTACTAAATAAACTGGAACCAGTTACAGGATTGACTAGGTTATGTTTAAGCAGCTTAAGTCAATAAAGGCTTATTTCTTGCTCAATCCACATATCCATCTTAGGATAACAGAGGTTCTCTGCTCAATATAGTCACTCTAGGCCTCAGGCTGATAAGGCAACAACAATCTCAAACATTGCAAGTGGCCATGTCAAAAGGAAAAGATAATTAAATTCTCAACCCTGAAGTAACATTCATCATTTCCAGCCCAATTCATTTGCCATAATGGGTCATATGGACCCACTCAATCTCAAGGAAACCAGGAAAGGAAATTGTACCATGTACACAGAAAAAAGAAAGAACTGGAAATATTTGACAAACAGCACTCAGTGCTACCACAGTCATGAGAAAGGAAAATTCCTTAGTTAATGTGCAACCACAGGGCACGGGTGGGCTCCACTAGAACTGCCAGAATAAAGCTAAACTGCCCTGATCATTTATTCTAATTTCAAAGCCCTGAATGTATTCTGAATTCAAAATTCATATTAATTGACTGGACCTGGGTCACATGATCATGTTCTGGCTACCAATACCTATCTCACACCATGTCATTATGTGAATGAAACGGCAGATTCTCCAAATGCAAGAAGAAACTTTAGATCTTGGGTAGCTAAAAGAGAGAAAAATGTCCAGTACATGATAAATGTACAATGCACTCAACTTGCAGAAGAAAATAGAAAAAATATAAATAAATGGCCTTGTTAGAAGTGTCATTCCTATTTGTCATGAGATAAGTGTGGAAATCAGTGCCACATGGACCATTCACTCATGTCTGCATCCATTTATTCACTTAGGCAACAAATGTTTGTGGAGATCTCACCTGCTTCCAGGCACTCTGAACATACCAAGATTAGTAAGACATGGTCTTCTTGATGCTTGTATTTTAATAGTAAGATAAACACTAAGTAAATAATTGCAATACAATGTGATAAGTCTTCATAGAGAGATTTATGTTAAAGGATTATGCTGGCACAAAGTAGAATGTAATTAACTTTAATGGGGATGGGGTGCACTAGTCCAGGATGGCCATTCTCGGAAGATGTAGAAGGGAGGGATGAAGACGTGCAGTACTCACCTTGGGAAGAGGTGACTAGTGTAGTGTACCAGAGGCATAGAAGAACAGAGGGAGCTGAGGCTGGAATTAGGGTTGCCAAATTTAGCAAATAAAAATACAAGACAGGAATCAGAGGAAGATGGCAGACTAGGTAAAAGCAGGGTTCGTCTCCTCCTAGGACCGCATCGAAATTACAACCAAACTATAAAATAACCAACGTGGAGAATCACCTGAAGTCCAGCTGAACATAAAATCTACATCTGATAATATAAAGGAGCCACATCGAAGCCGGTAGGAGGGGCGAAGTTGCAAATAGGGCTGGATCTGCACCCGCGGGTGGTGGAGGATCGCCGGGAGAGAGAGCGAGGCTGCAAAGGCTCTCCTGAGGGAGAGGAGGGTCCTGGTCACATCTGGGGGCTCTCCAGCACAGGATCCTAGCCCAGGGAAGAGGAGATTCCAAAAACTCTGACTGTAGAAACTGGAGGGGATTCCGGCCATCTGGGTGAGACAGAAAGCAACTGAACCCCTAGATGTCCCTTTGAAGGACCTGCGCAAAGGCTTTCTGACCTGTGGACGCTCACCCTGGATGCCAGTGGTGGGTCAGAGGCTGTGTGGGATTCATTCTGAAAAGGTCTCCATTGCCTGGTGTCTGAATGAGGGCTTGAAAGGCAACCACCATTGCGCCTTAGTCCAGCCCCCCTACCAGGCAATCTACAAAACACACCAGCTTGACTGTGCAGACCCCTCCCACAGAGCCATTAGGAACCTCTGGTCTGAGAGCAAAGTTTCTAATCCCAACAACAGTGGACAGCTGCTGTGAGCCACATTACAGAGATAGGGTAAGGCAGATCACTACTGACAACACGAACTTGGGCAGATACCGGGGACTTGTGGGCTAGTCTCAGATAGCAGCTGGTCTTGCTGTGAGCTGGGTCTTCTGCAAGAACTCATAACAATTACCAAATTTGCAGCAACAATGAGGCTGAATTGATCTGACTGCTATTGTCTCGTTGAGACCTCCGCCCCACCCAACCTGCAGACTGCCCGGAGCAGTTGTTGCTGCATGGTTGCCAAGCCCTGCTCCAAGTGATTCAGAACCAAAAGTATTCACTGCGGGGCGGCCATCGCTGTGAGATGTTTCCAATCTCAGCAACAGGGCCAGCACAGCAAGCTACATTTCCATTCCCAGCGGGTGACCAGCACTGTGAGTCGCATTTCAGAGGTAGGATTAGGCAAATCACTGCTGCCAATGCGAACTTGGGCAGATATCGGAGACCTATGGGTCAGTCTCAGACAGCAACTGGGCTTGCTGTGATCTGGGTCTTCTGCTGGAATTCATAACAGTTACCAAAGTTGCAGCAAGACTGAGGCTCTATTGATCTAACTGCCATTGTCTCTCTGAGACCTCACCCCACCCTACCCACAAATTGCCCCAGGTGGCCCACTGACAGTGAACTGCCACATCCCTGCCCTTCCCCTCCCTTGATCTCCTAATCCACATAGACAACAAACTTTGGCTGGCACAGAGTAGGCACTGTACGGAAATCAATGGCAGGCAGACCTTTGCTGCCTGTAAGAGTTGCAATATTGTATCTGGGGAGCACTGGGGTCTATGGGAACTCCCCTGATGGCAGCTGGGCTCATGGTACATGTGGCCAGAGTATAATTCTTAATTCACTTCAGAATTTGTCTGCTGTTGTTGTAGCCACCAGCCCCCGATAGTACACGGACCACCAGAAATCAGTGAGTTATAGAAAACACACTCTTTATTCAGCCAGCTGGGTCTGCCAGGGATACGCAGACCCCAAATCAAGCAGCCCCGAAATGTAGAGGTACAGGGTTTTTAAGCCCTAAACCCCCATTCTTCATCCTGTTTGAACACACAAGTCTATTTTTCTTCTTTTTACTGTTAGCCCACAGGTCAGTTGTGCAAATGGGGGTACAAAAGCAGAAAGCTTATGGTTAGAGCGTTATGTTCCCATGGGCGATAGCCAAGCAGTAATTTTCCAGCCAGAACAAACTGAGGCTGTATTGGCCCACCTGACCTTGTCTCCCTGAGATCCCACTTCACCCAAGTCACAAAGTGCCTTCATCCCATTGACAAGCAGCCTCTCATACCTTGCTTGGCTCTGGGGTTGAGCAGTTAGTGCAAGCAATAGACCCTGGCTAGGGCAGTAAGCACATTTAGAAGAAAACAGTTGTGGACAGACCACTGCTGCCTGAACAAACTGTGATATCTCTCTATCAAGAGGATTGCAGAGGTCTGTACTGGCTTGACGGCCCTTGACTCCCTGAGCTCCTGCCCCATCCAGTACACAAAGTGCCCACTGCATGTTGATAGGAAGCTGCCTCTTCTCTAGGGTAGCGCATTTAGGCTCAGGGTGGGCAGCAGTTGCTACCGTTACTGGAGAGTGGGGTCCTCTCCTGGTGCGTTGTCCAGGTTCTTGATGTCTCACACAAAGAATTGAGCAAGACGCTGAAATACAGTAGAAAAGTAAAGTTTTATTAGAAAGGAAAGTACACTTCCAGACGTGGAAGCGAGCCTGAGCAAGAGAAGAGTGGCTCAAAAGGCCTGGTAACAACTTCAGGGTTTTTATGCCTTTTTGCTGTGGCTGGTTACTTAAAGCGGGCTTCTTTGATTGACAACTATGATTGACAGGACTCAGTGATTCATCATTTTGCATTCTGTGCATGTTTGTTTCCAGAATTCAGTCTGTTATAATGATATTAATGAACTTCTGGGCATATGCATCATATTATAATGATGGTATAATGAGACTCAGGTGAATTGAAGGTCATTGGAGTCTTCATTGTGCAGGTGCGAGTGACTGGCTTAAACTGGTACCTAAATCTCTGCCTACTGGTTTCTTTGTGTGAGTTCAAAAATGCCTTCTGGCTTGCTTAATTGTGGGTGGATTAGGGCGGACTCCTTCTAGGATAGGATGACCTCGGTGTCTTTGCAGGCAGACCCGAAACCCCCTAACTAACTTTCCTGCCTACCTCTTTTCTAAGAGCCATGAACCCCCTTATTAGGATGAATGTTGAGGGATGGGAGCTCTCTTCTTCCATATCTGCTTCTTGCTAAGAATGGCCATAGTGCCTGCCTACAGGGAAGAGAAACAAATGTAAAGAACAGACAAATAGGGCTACATTAAACTAAGAAGTTTTTGTACAGCAAAGAAAAGCATCAACAAAAGGAAAAGACAGCCTACCAAATGAGAGAAGATATTCACCAATGATATGTCTGATAAGGGGTTAATATCCAAACTATATAAAGAACTCGTGTAACACAAAAAAACAAACAAAAGAAAAAACAACTCCAAATAATATGATTTAAAAATGGGCAGAGGACCTGAATAGACATTTCTCCAAAGAGGATGTACAGATGGCCAGTAGAATTATGAGTAGATGCTCAATGTCACTATTCATCAGAAAAATACAAATTAAAATCACACCCGTCAGGATGGCTGTCATCAATAAAATAACAAATAAGTGTTAGCGAGGATGTGGAGAAAAGGGAACCCTCATACACTGGTGGGACTGCACAGCCACTATGGAAAACAGTATGGAGGTTTCTCAAAAAATTAAAAATGGATATACTTTTTTATTTAGCAATTGCACTTCTGGGTATTTATCCAAAGAAAACCAAAACAATAATTCATAAAGATCTACGTACCCCTATGTTCATGGTAGCACAATTTACAATAGCCAAGATATGGAAGCAACCTAAATGCCCATCAACAGACAAATAGATAAAGAAGTATGGTTCATATATACAATGGAATATTACTCAGCCATTAAATTAAAAATGAAATTCTACTATTTGCAAAGACATGGATGGACCTAGAGGTGATTATGCTGAGTGAAATAAGTAAGACAGAGGAAGAGAAATAACATCTGATTTCACTTATATGTGGAATCTAAGGAACAAAAAGAACAAACTAATCAAAACCAGACACAAATATAGTGGACAATTTGGTGACAGAGGGGAGGGAGGTTGCGGGGGCTGGGAGAATGGGGTGAAGGATTAAAGATGTACAAATTAGTAGTTGATAGTTGGGCACAAGGATGGGGAGCATGGCACAGGGAATGCAGTTAGCATTAATATGATGGCTAATTGAAGGGCCACAGGAGGGAGGGAGCAATTGGGGGGACTGTTTTATGAACTATATAGATGTCTAATGTACTGTATACTTGAAACTAATTTAAATAAATAAATTTATTTTAAAAATACAGGACATCCAGTTAAATTTGAATTTAAGATAAACAATAAAATTTTTTAGAACAAGCGTGTCCCATTACAATATTTGGGACATATTGACACTAAAAAATATACTGAAAATTTGTTTTTTATATGAAATTCAAATTTAACTGTCCTATATTGTGTCTGACCACATTAACTGGAATGCTTTATTACTCATTGTTTGAGACACATTTCAAATGTTTTGTCTTCCAGAAAGCCTTCCCTGAACCCCTGGGTTGATCTGAAAACTTCCTTCTGGGCACCTCTGGACCCATGTGTGTGCCTCCATCATAGCATGTAGCACATTTTTGTGAAATTATCTTTGGAAGCAGTGTTGTCCTCCATTAGTCTCTACGTTTTCCCAGAACCTGATGGAATTCTGTATTCCCAGCATGAAGCCTGTTCAGTGAATATTGGTTGACCTTAATATCTGTAGGAGTAGTATATCTGTAGCCTTACAAATAAACACCCCAAACGCATCAGCCCAAAGAGGCTTAAAATAAAAGATTGCTATTACTCTCTCTGCTTCTCCAGTGATAAAAGAAAAAAATGGGAGACTCTGATAGCTGAACCCACACCTTATCCAAATGTAAAGGGCAGTTGTAAAGAGCTCTAAGGAATTATACAGTACTCTTTGCAAAGCATCAAAGTTCAAACAAGGTAAAAGTTTGGCCTTTCAGTGTAAATATATGTTTGACATGACACATTAGAAAAAAAGATATTTTGCATTTTTATATTTCAGAATGTTGCTGAAATGATAAGAAATGTGAAGAAATTAGTGCTTTAAGTGGAAAAGCGTTATTGTCAGTCACTAAGTAGCCTAGGAACAAAATCTAGCTCATTTCCTTGATTTGAGATAGGATTCATCCCAACAAAATGAGAATCTAGCTAGGAATATAAAGCGTCCTTTATTAGTCCAAAGATGTCATTTACAGATAAAGAAATTAAGACCCAGAGAGGCTATGTGATTTGCCCAAGGTCTTGGAACTAACTAGTTACTAAAGTCAAAGCTCTTCTGATCTCCAGCCAATGCTTTTGTAATTGTCTACAGAAGATTTTGATGGAAACTTTTCAAGGTTATAGAGTAATCCAATCAAGTGTTTATCAGATCTTTATTATCGAAACATCCTTCTTTCCTTCAATCTGATCTAAATTCTTCATTCTGTTAAACTCTTTACTTTGGTTCTTCTTTCAACGAAAAAAAAAAAAAAAAGCCTCTCTCGTCAACCTGTGCTTGGTATATTTAAAGCACTATTAAGTTGACCCCTAGGTCATTTCATTCTCTGACAAAAATAAAAACAGTTTCTTTATGGAATTTGTTCTCCTGTGCAGTAACTCTCCTTTGAACTATTACCTGGGTTTTTAGATCCTTCCTAAATTAGAGCTCACAGAATGGATATGGCATTTTAGTATGGACCTTTCCAGTTTGAGAAAAAAGAATTATTTCTATTTGTGCATTTTTATACATCCCTGTATATTTTATGATTACATTTCTATTAAAGAAAAAGCAAGCAGATAAAATGGGTTTTAAATACTGATTCTCAATAATGTCATTCACTTCAAGTCTTAACATAGTTTTACTACTATCAATAGTGAGTTCACTGCGATCCCAAGACCCCTGCTCTGTCACTAGGCATTGATACCTCATAAGCCCTACACCTTAAAAGGCTTCCTTTGCTAAAGATTGGGCTTAAACTTATTTTTTTTTTTTTTTGCTATCTTTACGCTCTGCCTTAGATGTATTTTACTAAGAATTCAAAACCACAGCATGTAGGCCATAAATCTTATCCCGGGCAAAGTGTATTCAATTTCAAGGAATTTAAATCTAAAGTTCCTTCTTGGCCAATTCATGCTGAATTTCAAATATCCATTTACTTAATCTCACTCTCAGCTTTTTACTGTGTATTGTCCTTATTTTTAATCTACAAAGTCTCTAATCACCCTGTAATAACACAAGCTTATCTTAGAGACATTTTCTTATAAGTTTACTTAATAATCTTTAAAAGTACATGATGCCTATATTATAACTTAAAAAGAATAAACACAAATATCTACTCATAAACTGTAATACTGGGGAACAGAATAAATATCAAAATCATTCTGTTTATAATTTGGCATAAGAATCTTTTCTTCTGATTCACTTGTCTCAACTTTTCCCTTTTGCCCAAGATGTTTGCCTCTCTTCTTCTAACCTCCAAATCCTTCCTGTTCTTAAAGATTTAAAACTGCTTTGGTCAGCCTTCTGGTTTTATTTGTTTGTTCACTTTCTTTTTTAAGGGTAAGAAGCAGCAGCTGATATATCGTCCTGTGTGCTTCAGACCTAAATACTTCCTGTATTTTTTCTATGCTACTGAGCCAGTCTATTGATTCAAGATACTACCTTTCCTTTAGTGAGTGCCCTTTAAATCATTCTGAATTAAGTCAGTGCCCAAGGTGCTTCATATCTAGGACCTCTTTGTACTAAATATCTTATGATGGGGCTGGATCCAACTATCCTGAGAAAAAGCAGGTGTTATTGAAATTCAAGAGGGGAAAACAGAGCTTGTTTATTTGATTTTTCAAAGTAATTGTTCAGACCTATACCATCCAAAGCAATGGAAGTTTTATCTGGGAAAAATTTCATTATATTATCTTCCAGTTGGTTCAGTAACAGCCATAGACTATCTAATGCTAATTATAATAACAACAAACATTTTTTAAATAAGTTGGCCAGATGTCTATGCCTGAGACAAGGCAATGGAGAGGGTTGTGTGTGTACGTGGATATAAAACAAAGGATGGATTCATAGATTGAAGTTCCGATGTTTTCTTGGCAGTAAGATCAGAAGTTATGAACTACATGATCCTAAAACCACTCCTGGAAGAAAACAATGCTTCCTTTATTTAGCTCAAGTCTCTCAAAACAAAAGACAATTCTAAGAGTCGACTTCAAATTCCAAAGGTGCTTTAAGTATGGTTATAAAGTATACAAAATTTTGTTATTTATAACATTCTTTTTTAAATGTATTTTTTAGATTTTATGTGAATTCATATAGGCTTTCATGTGCATGTATTTTAATAATGCAAACCTTTTTGTTCCCTTTTTCATTTTTGCTTGACTCCTCCATCTACCTCCTTACTCCATTCTCACCATAATCACCCATCACACACACACACACACACACACACACACCATTAGCACACTCACACACACCATGTGGACTACATAATATGTATCCTTCCATATTTAACGATGTCTTTTGATTAGCAGAAGTTTTAAATTTTGATTAAATCTAATTTATTAATTTTATCTTTTATAGTTAACACTTTTTGTGTCCTAGCTAAGAAATCTTTGCTTAACCTAAGGTTATGAAATTATGCTCCTATGTTTTCTTTTAGAAGCTATATAGCTTTAGCTTTTATGTTTAGGTCTATGAACATCTCAAATTAATTTTTATGCATAGTATAAGGTAGAAGATGTAGTTCATTTTATTTCATACAGATATCCAGTTATTCAAACACAATTTATTAAAAATAATTTCCTCATTAAATAAACTTTGTGTTTGTATTGAAAATAATTTGACTGTATGGGTGTGAGTCTATTTATGACTCTATTATGTTTCATTAATCTAGTTATCTATCCTTATGCTAATATCACACTGTATAAGCTTCGTAGTAAGTCTTGACATCAGTGTAAGTTCTCCAAATTTCCTCGATTTTTAAAAATTATTTTGGCTGCTCTAGGTCCTCTGCATTTCTACGTGAATTTTAGAATCAGTTTTTGGATTTTAACACAAATAAAAAAGACTGCTAGTATTATGGTTGAAATTGCGTTAAATTTATAAATCAACTTGGAAGAAATTGACATCTTAACAATACTCAGTTTTCTCATCAGTGGATATGATATTACTCTCCATTTATTTATAACTTCTTTAATTTCAATCAGCAATGTTTTATAGTTTACAACATAGAAGTCTTCCATGTTTTTTTTGTTAAATATAGTTCTATGTATATTGTTTTGACACTTACAAATAATGTTTTTAATTTTTGTTTTTCAATATTTGTTGCAAATATATAGAAATACAATTGATGTTTTTATATTGTCCTTATATCCTTGCTAAGTTATATTAATCTTTGGCTTGCTAAGTGCACTTTTTAGTTATATTAATCTTTTTGTAGAATTCTTAAGATTTGCTATATACACAACCATGCAATCATGTCATCTGCAAACAAAAACAGCTTTAGCTCTTAATTTCATATTTTTATGTATATTTTTTCTCATTCTTTTTCTTAGGGCACTAGCTAGGACCTCCAGTTATACGGTAAATCAAAATGGCAAGAACAGATACTATTAATCTCAAACTTAAAGATAAACATTCAATATTTTTCATGAATTACGATGTTAGCTGTAGGGTTTTTAGCATTGCCTTGAAGATACTGTTGGTGGATATATGAAAGCTTTCCTCTCTGCTTTCTGAGTCCTCGCTAGAATTAAGTAAAGCAAGCTTTCATCATATTAGAGAATACATTTACTATCATAAACAGAATGTTACTAGAAATAATGTTAAAGGTATATCTGGTGAGTCTCAGATAGAAATGAAGAGTATGTTATTGAACACTAGAGGAAAGGCTATCTTTTTTATAAAGCGGCATAAAACTTAGCTGAAATGTGTTCTGTTGAGTGGAAGGTAGAACTTGTAAGCAGCAAACTTGGATATTTAGCTGAGGAAATTTCTCAGCAAAGTATAGAAAGTGCAGCCTGGTTCTCCTTGCTACTTATAGTAAGATGTGAGAGGAAAGAGACTAAATGAAGAATG
Organism: Pteropus alecto; assembly: GCF_000325575.1. Taxonomy (NCBI): domain Eukaryota; kingdom Metazoa; phylum Chordata; class Mammalia; order Chiroptera; family Pteropodidae; genus Pteropus; species Pteropus alecto. Next base: position 764,913 of record NW_006440820.1, read on the forward strand.
AATTGTTAAGCAAAAAGGAATCAGCACCTGATGATTTGAAAATTTCTCAGCCTGTCCAGACAGCATTCTCTGAAAACAAGGCCAAAGGTATGGCTGGACAATCATTTGCTAAAGAGAGATTAGATGTTTGACTTAAGGATCCAATCAACTATCTCAGCAGAAACCAGGACTAGAGATGTCCTTTTACAGGAATGATCCTTTTCTAAGAAACAGACTAGACAATTTGATACCAGGGGAAGCTCATCCAGCCTGAAATGAAAGGGACAGAAATGGGATGAAATGAAGATGGAACTGTAGAGCCGCAAATGCAGAGGCCTAGACTTATAGGACATCCTCAGTTCCAGAGGTGAGGGCCATCACTCACCATCGACAGGGTAGGGTCATCACCTGGGGTCAAAGGGGTAGGGCTACTGCCCAGGGCCAAAGGGTCAAGTCTGTCCCAGTGGGCTGAGAAGACAGAGCATGAAGCCACAAAGAATTATTCTCAGGCTTTGAAATCTGATGGAGTTTTCCCTGCTGAGTTTCGAATTTCCTTGGGACCCATTATCCATTTTATCCCTTCAATTTCTCTCTTTTGGAATGGGAATGTCTAGCCTATGTTTATCTCGCCATTGTATTTAGAAGCAGAAAACGTGATGCCTGGTTTCATAGGTTCACAAAGAAAGAAGAATTTTGCACCAGGATGGACCATACCCTAATTCTTACCCATACCTGATTTAGATGATTTTGGACTTCTGACCTCCAGAACTGTAAGAGAATAAATTTGTGTTGTTTTAAGCCACTAATTTTGTGGTAATTTGTTACATCAGCAACAGGAAAGTAATACAAAGATAAAGAAGTGACAAATAAAAAATAAAAGGAGATAGAGGAAGAAATGAAAAAAAATAGCCAATTAAAAAAAAACTATATATAGAAGATAAGAGGTTCCCTTTATGATGTTCGGAAAGAACATATCTCTAAATTTTTTAGTTTGTAAAAAAAAAAAAAAGGTTGAGAATATCTACTTTAAATCCTAGTCATTGCATCTTCCATAGTAAGATACTCATAAAATAAAAAGACAGAGGTAATATTTTAATGAAAAAAAAAAGTTTAAATGACCATTATTGGAAGGCTACATAATATTTTCCTAAAAATTCTAAGGAAATCAATTGGAAAATTATTATAATCAATGAGCAAATTTATTGCAGGGTTACAATAAAAAATGTACAAAAGCACTGTCTTTCTCGTATACTTGTCATTTTAATGAAAACTATAATTCTTTTTTTTGCTTATTTAAATTTTCAAACATTTATGTAATTACTATTTATTACTTCACTAATAAAAAAGATCAGTTGATAATGAGAAAAATGAAGAAGTCACTGGTTGTGAGCAATTTGATTATGTTGTAAACTGTGTAGTTTTCTTTATGTTTCTATGCTTGGAGTTCATAGAGATTCTTGAATTTGGGGGGTTATAGTTTTCATCAAAATTGGACCTTTTTTACTTCTAATATTTTTCTGTCTCCTCTCTCTTCTCTTTTGGAGATCTCAAATACACATATGTCACTTGACACTGTCCCACATCTTATGAGATACTCTCTGTACTTTTCAGTCTTTTTTCTCACTCTATTTCATTCTGGATAATTACTATTGCTATGTCTTCACGTCCACCAATCTTGTCTTCTACAAAGTTCAATGTGCTGTTAATCCTGACAAGAATATTTTCCATCTTAAATATTATCATTTTTATCTCTAACACTCCATTTGAGTCTTTTCTATTTCTTCATATTTCTACTTAATATGCTTAATCATCTTCTAACTTCTAGAACATATGGAATATAACTATAACAATTTCAATGTCCTTGTCTACTAATTCTATCTTCTTCATAATTTATATATATGCTTTGATTGATTTTTCTTCTCATTTTGTCTCATAATTCTTTGCATCTTTACCTGCTTGATAATTTTTTGATAGATTGTGAGACATTGTGAATTTTACCTTGTCTGTGGTTGTATATTTCTGTGGTCCTAAAAGTATTTTCTGAGCTTTATTCTAGGATGTAGTTAAGTTACTTATAAACAGTTTCATTATTTTGAGCCTTTGTTTTAAGCTTTGTTAAGTGAGATCTGAGTAACCTTTAGTGTAGGTCTGATTTTGTCTCACAATTTAATGAATATCCATGAGATTACTCTATCTGATGCCCTGTGAATTATGAGGTTTTCCTCTCCGACTAGTGGGAACACAAACTATTCTTGACCCTGTGTAAGTTCTGGATATTTTTCCTTCTGCTATTTTAGGTTGCTCTTATCTCCAAACTCTGATAGTTTCTTTGTGCACAGACGTGGATCGGCTCTCACTTGAAAGGGCCCTATCCAGATATCTGGAAAATTTAGACCCTCTATTTCTCAGTACCTTGTCCTGCAAATTCAACTCTGTGGGATCACCAGGCTTCATCAGGGTTTCCCCTCACTGCACTGCAGCCAAGAAATTCCCTTTGAGCTGCAAGCTGGGGTGGTCTTTGGGCTCAACTAATTTTTAATACTCTCTCAGGGATCATTGTTCTACACTATCTGATGTCTAATGTTTGACAATTTTTGCTTCATATATTTTTTTCATTAAAATTTTGTTTTAGATCTCTGTTACTCCATTTTGAATGGAAGCAGAAATCCAAAATAAATATTTTTTTGTATTTATTGCCATTTTATTATTCATATTTATGTTCTCTTAGGGTTTTTCCCCCCAGCTTTATTGAAATATAATAGACAATTAGTTGCTTATATTGTTCAATTCAACAAGGTTTTTTTTTTCAATTATAGTTGGCATACAATAATATATTCATTTCAGATGTACATCATAGTGATTAGAGATTTATATAACTCAAGAAGTGGTCACCCAATAAAACAAGTAACCCTCTTCCACCTTATATATTTTTTATAATATTGTTGACTATTTTCCTCATGCTACACTCTATAGTTCCATGACTATTTTGTATCTATCCATTTGTACTTCTCAATTTCTCTTTTTTCAATGTCCCCCCAACTCTGCTACCATCCACAGCCATCAAAATATTCTTTGTAACTATGAGTTTGTTTCTGTTTTTGTTGTTTTTATTGTTTATTTTGTTCTTTAGATTCCACATGTATGTGAAAATATGTGGTATTTGCATTTCTCTATCTGACTTACTTCATTAAGCATAATACCCTACAGGTCTGCCAAGGCAATATCTTTTTCCATCCCCTTCCTTTTGGTCTGTGTGCGTCTTTCAATCTGAAGTGAGTTTCTTGTAGGCAGCATGTGTATAGGTCTCATTTTCTTACCCATTCAGCTTCCCTATCTTTTGATTGGAGCACTTAACTCTTTTCCATTTGAGGTACTTTTTGATAGATAGGTAGTTATTATCGTTCCTTATTCATTTTTTTTTTCTTCTTAAAGAAGTCCCTCCAACAATTCCTGTAATACTGGTTTGGTTTTGATAAATTCTTTTAGCTTATTTTTGTCTGGGAAGCTCTTTATCTGTGATTCGACTCTAAATGATGGCTTTGCTGGATAGAGTATTCTTGGTTGTAGATCCTGGGTCTTCATCACTTTGAATATTTTGTGCCAAGCCCTTCTGTCTTGCATAGTTTCTTTTGAGAAATTAGCTGCCAGTCTTATGGGAGCTCCCTTGCAGATAACTAACTGCTTTCTCTTGCAGCTTGTAAGATTCTCTCTTTGTATTTAACATTTGGCATTTTAATTATTATATGTTTTGTGTGGCCTCTTTGGGTTCATTTGTGCGGGGGGACTCTCTGAACTTCCTGAGATTGTATGTCTATCTCCTTCACCAGGTTAGGAAAGTTTTCCATTATTTTTTCAAATAACTTTTCCACTTCTTGTCCCTCTTCAGGTACCACTATGATATGGATGTTGTTGCCCTTAATTTTGTCCCATAGGCTCCTTAAATTATTATTATATTCTTGGATACTTTTCTCTTGCCATTCTAATTGGGTGACCTTGGTTTCCCCATCCTCTATATTGGTGGTTTGATCCTCTTCTTCCTCCACTCTGTCGATTCCCTCTAATATACTCTTCATTTCAGATAATGTGGTCTTCATTTCCATGTATTTATCTCTTTGTTAAAGATCTCACTGAGTTCATCTACACTTCCTCTAAGTTCATTGAGCATCTTTATAACCAGTGTTTTGAACTCTGCATCTGTTAGATTGCTTGACTTCATTATTCCTGGATCTCTGTTCTGTTCAATCATATGATTTCTGCTTCTTTGTCTTCCTATTTGGCTGCCTTTCCATGTCTGTTTCTATGTACTAATCAAAGCTCCTAAGTCATTCTGTGTTATTAGCGTGGATTTGTGCAGTAGGTATCCAGGGGCACAGTCCTGAGAGAGGTTCAGCTGTAGGCCAATTTTAGCCCTAGCCTGTGTCCCTCTGGTGTCACCTGTTAAGATTCAGCAAGCAATCCACAGATGCTGTGCTTATAGTTGCCTCAAGAAGCCATGCCAGAAATAGGTCAACTGCTTCCAGTGTGAGTCTTGGCACTGCTCAGCAAGAGCAACGGGACTTGCCAAGGACATAACTGTATGTGGCTTCTGTGGGGCCATGAGTTAGGAGAGGCAGAGTTTCAGGGAATCCTCTGTGCAGAGAGACCTCTGTTATGCCATTCGATGACATGTCAACTTTGGCGGCGCAGAGTGTGCACACTGGGAGGGGTGAGAGCTCAACAGAGGAGCAATGGATATCACTAGTGCTTCTGCCCAGTAGAAAGCTTCACCTCTGGCCCTCACTCTGACAACTCAGTGTCCCATTGTAATTCCCTGGTGACTCCAAAACAGCCAGCCCAGTGCTGGTGCTCAGAGAGAGCAGATCCATCACTGAGAAAGTACAGTTGTGGACACGGCTCCTTTAAGAGGCATCTGTAGCTGCCGTAGCCTCTGTCCTACTTAGCCACTTGGGACTGGGCAGTCTTCGTCCCCTCCTACCTCCTACCGTTGCAGGGTTATTTATTATTTCTCTCCCTAGTTGCAGCACTTCTGTTCATCTAGACCGCAGGTGACTCTGATTGCTGTTTGCTCTTTGTTTCCATCATACCTTTGACATGGTTGCAAGAGAGAACGAGCGAAGCTTCTATTATCTATGCCATTTTGCCCAGTTCTCAAGCTCTGAATTTCCACCATGAAGCACAGTTATATTTTTTTCAGTTCTTGGTCACTGGTGAGATAACTGGTCAAACAACAGGGAAGTAGCTTATTTCCTGAGCAGCGTCAGAGGGCAAGTGGACTGGGAGTCCTATGAGAAGGAGGTGGCAGAGAATGGGGAGATCAGGCTTGAGGCTGCTGCTTCTCTAATCTCTCTGTGAGGAAGTGCTTGTGTCCAAAATAAACAATTTTAACATACATCATAAAGATGCAATTTTAAAACTTTTTAAAAATGATGAAGAAATTCCTTGATAGATCAATGAATCTGTATATCATTGACATATTGTCATTCAATGTATAATAATTGTGGCACCGTAAATCGGTGGCCAAACAGAGGAATTAATCAGTAAAATGAGCTGGAAAATTACTTAGCTATTTGAGAACAAAATTAATTTATATCCTCACCACACAAAATACTTCGATTAAATTTCGATGGAATAAAGAATAACTGTAAATCAGATATAAACGACTACAAAAAGTACAAAAAGAAAATACAAAAATATAGACATGAATACTTATTTAATCCCTCCATGCACAGAGTTTCTAAGTTTAAATTAAAAACTGTTAGGAAACACAGAATAATAGACAGATCTAATTAACAGAAATAAAAAACTGCATGTCAAGAATTTTTAAATACAAATGAGAAAAATTGAGAAAACTATTTTCAATAAATATTTATACACAGCGTTAATAACTTTTTATAAAGATAAATTATAATTAACACAAAAATGAGTATGACTCCCCAAATATAAATGAGTCCTTGTTATGAGTATGTAGTCCTTTCCAGCAACACTTCATAGATAGAGAGGGAAGCCAAGACCCAAAAAGCTGAAGGAATCTCCCCAAAGTACAGAGTCAGAGGCAGGACTAGAAGCCAGATCAGGTTTTGTGGATTCCAGTCTAACTTTCCCTGATGCTACACCTCATAACAAGGAAGTGGGAGAGAAAGAGGAGGAGGAGAACGGAGGTGGTGGCAATGGTCATGATGATACTGTTAAAGAAGAAGAAATACTACATGCATAAAGTCTTCATTTTACCTTATTGAACAAAGGGATTCATGGTAGCATGGTGTTGTGGGAAGAATTATATCCCCTCAAAATTCATATATTGAATTCATAACCTGTAGTATCTGAGAATGTAATATTATTTGGAAATAAGGCCTTTAAAGAGGTAATTAAGTTAAAATTAGGTCATCAGGGTGGATCCTAATCTGACTGGTGTCTTATAAGAAGAAGATCTAGGACATAGACAACACAGATAGACAAGGACCATATAAAACACAGTGAGGAGGTGGCCATTTGCAACCCAAGAAGAGAGGCCTCAGAAGAAATCAACTCTTCCAACACCTTGATCTAGGACTTCCAGGCTCCAGAATTGTGAGACAATAAATGTCTGTTGTTTAAGCCACCTAGTCTGTGGTATTTTGTTATGATAGCCCTAGTAAACTAATATTTATGGCATTTCATTCCTTTTATGAAAGCAACTAGCCTGTTATTTGCACTGATTCTTCTTGTTGATCAGAACTGGTCCTAGCCACTTGTGCCCTTCTCATGGGGTATTGTTTTTTTTTTTATGAGAAAAGGAATGGGAGAAAGAAAAAGAGTGGAAAAAATAATTAACTAAGGGATTAAACCCTTAAAGGGTAGGAAGGAATAGAGAACAAAGTTTAAAAACTAACAGAGGTGAGGGGGCAAAATGGCATAGATAATAGAGGCTCTGTTCATCCCACTGGCGACCAAATCAAAATTGTGTGATGGAAACAAGGATCAAACATCAAGGAAAAATTGCCTGGGATCTAGATGAACAAGCCGTACAACCAGGGAGAAATCAAAGCAATCACCATGCAACAGCAGAAGGTAAGATGGGAGAGGATGCAAGGCTGCTGGGTCTCGAGTGGCTGAGTAGGATGGAGGCTGCAGCAGCAGCAGTGGCAGCAGCAGAAGCTTCTTAAAGGGGTCGTGTCTGTGAGCAGATTTTCACGGTGATGGACCCACTCTCTCTGAGCATCACTGCCGATTCGCCTGTGTGCAGGGGGCACCAGGGACTTACAGAGAGACATTGTCAGAGTGAGGGCTTAGGCGACACTCACTATGTACAGAAGTGCCGGCAGTATCCATTGTTCCTTGTTGAGTCCTCCCGAGTCCCAGTGCACGGACACAACATGGCCATAGCCGAGTCCTCATCAAACTGGATAACAGAGGTCACTTCGCCCAGAGGATTCCTTGAAACTCTGCCTCCCCAAACTCATAACCCCACCCAAGCCACATCCAGGTATATCCTTAATGAGTCAGGTGCTCTTTGCTGAGCAGTGCCTAGACTCACACTGGAGGCAGCTAGCCTTGTTTTCTAGTGTGGTCTTTTGAGGCAACTATAGGCACAGTATCTGTAGATTGCTTGCTGAATCTTAACAAGTGGCCCAGGAGGGGCACAGACTTGGGTTAAATTGAGCCTGCAGCTGAATGCCTCTCAGGACTGTGCCACTGGACACCTACTTCATAAATCCACACTAATAAGACCGGGAGACTTAGGAGCTTTGCTTAGTACATAGAAACAGACATGGAAACGCAGACAAAATGGGAAGACAAAGAAGCAGAAAACATATGAGAGAACAGAACAGAGATCCAGAAATAATGGAGTCAAGTAATCTAACAGACGCAGACTTCAAAACACTGGTTATAAAGATGCTCAATGAACTTAGGGGAAGTGTAGATAAATTCAGTGAGAATTTGAACAAAGCAATAAAAAGAACATAAAATGGCAATGGAAATTATAAAAAGGAACCAGCCTGAAATGAAGAACACATTATCTGAGATGAGAAGGATATTAAATGGAATAAATAAAGTGAATAAAGAAGAGGATCAAATGACCTATTTAGAGGATGGGAAAGCCAGGAATACTCAATCAGAATGACAAGAAAAAAAGATGCCAAGACTATAGAAGTAATTTAAGGAGCATATGGGACGCTATTAAAGGTCAAAATATCTGTCTCATCTGCATACCTGAAGGAAAACAAGATGTTGAAGAGCTATTCGAAGAAATAATGATGGAAAACTTCCCTAACCTGGGGAAGGAAATAGACATGCAACCCCAGAAAGCCCAGAGAATCCCAAAAACCAGAGATCCAAAAGGCCCACACCAAGACACATGATAATTAAAATGCCAAAAGTTAAATACAAAGAAAGAATCTTAAAAGCAGCAGGAGAAAAGCAGATAGTTACCTACAAGGGAACACCCATAAGACTGGCAGCTGATTTCTCAAAAGAAACTATGCAGGACAGAAAGGCTTGGCAAAAAATATTCAACAGGATGAAGATCCGGGATCTACAACCAAGAATAATTTATCCTGCAAAGCTATCATTTAGAGTTGAAGGACAGATAAAGAAAGAACTTCTCAGACAAAAATAAGCTAAAAGAGTTTATCACCACAAAGCTAGTATTACAGGAAATGTTGGAGGGACTTCTTTAAGAAGAAAAAACATGTATCAAAAACAGGAATAAAGAATAATAACAACTACATTCCTACACATAAGTATCTTAAATGGAAAAGAATTAAGTGCACCAACCAAAAGATAGAGTGGCTGAAAGGAAAAGAAAACAAGACTCCTACATATGAAAAGGAAGGGGATGTAAAAAGATATTGTTTTGAGAGACCTAGAAAGTGTTTAAGTCAGACAGAGAGAGATAAAGACTATATGACTTCACTTATATGAGGAATCTAAGGAATAAAAACACAAC
>NW_006440820.1:774057-782547 GCF_000325575.1 Pteropus alecto
AAAAATAAAAACTAACAGAGAATATAGGGGAAAATATCACTGTTGTGAGTGAACTTTTTCTTGAGTTTACAAAAATTTCCCTTTGTTCCTAAAGATTTCAATGCTGGTCTAAAGGGTTTCATCTCTTTAAGCCTTCTTATAACCCCTATCTTCCTAATCATTGAAATTAATTATATAACAATTGTACATTTTATGATTTTGCAAGTGGAAAAACATGGCTGTCATGATTCAATGAATATGAAATTGCCAAAAACCTCATCATACTTTCATATAATAATTCATATCAACTGAAATATATCATGGTATTTATTTTGATCCATAATGACATGTCACATCTAGAACAAAGAAACCTGTTCCACCTTTGTACATACAAACAATTTTAACCTGCAAATAAGTATATGCCCATCGTGAAAGCAGACCACTATCAGATGATTCCATTTCACCAATTAACTGGATGCCTGCCCACTTATTATTTACCTCAAAGAGAAGATTTCTGCCTCTGGATCAAATCAAGATATATTTGGTTTTTAAGATGTTCATGCACAATTTAAATTATTTCTTGCTTTATTATTTGCTCTCTTTCACAAAGATAATGATGACCTGAGAGAAAAGACAAATAGTTATGTACTGAGATAGATACTTGTTTTAGTTTAAGAATACTTTTAAATTGAGTTATTATTTTTAATCTCCCTGTCTACATGCCCAAGACTATGTAAAAATGTCTGTATCTATTATTTCTTATTTACCAATATTCTATTAAGAAACATCAGGGATTTGCAGAAGCAAGGTGCTTTTGCAGGATGCTGTAGATGATTTTTTTTTTTATTTTTAAGTTAGAATTCTTACTTTGTCATCAATACCTTAGACACAATGCACATGTCATGGTTACACTCCAGTAACTGATTATATAAGCCCTGATGGCAAATTTGTTATTATCAAGGGGTTTTTATCTGTTCAGATAGAAAAAAGGCTTCTGGGATAAGTGTCCTAAGGCTAAGAGGTTATATTTCTGGATTTTACTTTGAGATCATTTAAATTAAAATCGAAGTTCAAAAAATGGTATGTGAAATATTATTTAGTGATTTTAAGTACCCTGAGTTCATTAGAACAGCAAAACACTTTCTAATAATATATCAGAAATTCAACAAGGTGGTACCTAGCACATGAAGAAAAGTAAATTTAAAATGCAGCTTAATTAAAGAGTGAAAGGTTGTGATGATCATATGAATCATATATTTTTTATGAGAAAAATGTCCATAGAAATCAGGGGCATAAAAAATGACAGTATAACATCTTTGCAAATTTAACTTTTGGAATTTTCATGAGAGAGTGAAGATATAGTTTGAACAAGATTTGGATGCTAAGAAGTTGTATTCACTAAACTTAGATTTAATGATGATCCATTGGATGGCTTTATGAAACTTTTGACTTTAGTTCCTTCACTCAAGGAAGATAATCACAATTCCTTATTTTCTCACATAAATCCTGATAAATGTTGGTTTAATAAATTAATCAATTAACCAAAAATATGTATTTATTTTGGGCCTTCTAAGTAAATTTGGTCCCTATGTTTGCATGAACTTTTTCAAAACAGACACAAAGAATGATTAAGAATAAGCAATTTTATAAAGACATAATGAAGTGGTCTTGTCTCCAAAGAGCATTCTATTTTTCAGATTTTGGGAGCCTGGAATTATGGGGCAGGGGGAGTATAGTTCTAATTGCTGAAACGGAAATAATGCATGTGCTCTTTTGAAGTTAAAAAGAAAATCTTCCTATTTCTCATCCTGCAGACAGTTTTCTTGGCAGATTAAAAAATCACCAAATAGCCTTTATTTAATTTTGGGTTAAATGCATTCTGATGGGAGAGTGAGACAACTTAATGACAAAATGCTAATATTTATAGTTATCCAGAAAAGCAGAACCTCACCGATTTTAACAAAATTTTGGTCGAAATTTAATATCCGAAGGTCTTTATTTGCAAATTTTCTGCTATCTCTTATGGCTGTGCCATCCAGTTATTTAATCTGTCCACAATAACTACCAGCATACAATAGAAATGTGTTGATAGATGTTGATGGATTGATAAGTGTGGAACTGTATGTATAACTCCCATGACAAATTGCTCTATTTTCAGTTCATATATGTGTGCAGGGATATTATGAAAATAAATCAATTTCCTCTTTCAAAAGATTGTCAAAAGCTAAAGGCAAAAATATTGTACTGGCTATCTTGCGACCTTCATCTGACTTCTGAAGCTTTTTTTTTTCAGCTACATGTAGTTCTCAAACTTCTCTGAGAAACCTTAATGTGACTATACCAGTTAGTTTTCATTATACAACAAACTACTCCTAACTTAAGTTGCTTAAAACAATCATTGTTTAACTTATAATTCTATGGATTGGCAATGCGGACTGGGACCAGCTAGAGAGGTTCTTCTGTTAGTCTCTGCTGGGCTTCTTTGTATGCCTAGGGCAAGAGTCAGCAATTTTTTTCTGTAAAGGGCTAGTAGTAAATATTTTAAGTTTTGTGGGCCATATAGTCTCTGTCACAACTACTAAACTCTGCCGATATAGCACTAAAGAAGCCATAGATAGTCGTAAATGAATGAGCATAGCCATTTTCCAATAAAACTTTATGTACAAAAACAGGCAGCTATCTGGCGAACTGTAGTTGCCGATGTCTGATCTAGGGTTAGATGCTTGTCAGCTGTGGGCTAGGTGGTCTGGAATGGCATCAGTTGAAATGGCAAGCACTTTTCAAGCTTCTATTTGCATCTCATTTCCTAACTCCCCATTAGCCAAAGTGAATCACAAATCCAACCCTAATTCAAGAGGTGCAGAAATAGAGGGGGAAAATTCGTGGCTGTTTGTAATGCTTTAGCTCCTAGCCAACCATAATTCACTTATCTAAATGATCTTCAGCAATATACACCAAGGAACCAAGACATAGCTACAGCTCATAGCAGAGGCTCCCCAGCCCAGAGTCCCAGCCTCAAGAAGAGGAGTTCCCACAAAACCTGACTATAAAAATCAGTGGGGACTCTGGCCATTTGGATGAGATGGAAGAAAACCAAAATCCCAGACATCCCCCTTAAAGGGTCCACGCACAGACTCACTTGCCCACAGACACACACCCTGGCCACCAGCAGAGGGTCAGCAGCTCGTGAGGCACAAGAGACATACAAGGAAAGAATGAGTTGCCTGGCGCCAGAGTGAGGGCTGAACAGGCAGCAGCCATTGTGCCTTTGTCAGGCCCTCCTCTGGGGCAGTCTGCAGACAGGTGTTATTGTACCTGTGTTGAAACCTCCCCTCGACATGTCCAATTCTGAAGCTGCATTGGCCAATAAAATTGGCCCATCCCACCCAACCCACAAACTGTGCCCGTTGGGCTTGTTGCCAGGAAGCTGCTCCTGCCTTACCCTTTCTCAGGGTCATGCATTCTCCATAGGAAACGAACCTTGATTTGTGTAATGTGCACATTTGGTGTCTGACCAATGCTGCAAGCATGAGCTGCAATATCTCTTGAGCGGAATATGGGGTTTTGTGGGCCTGATGCAGACCTCAGCTGGTTTTGCTGTGATCTGTGACTTTTGTAAGAGCCCACACACAGAACTGGGAGCAAATCTAATGCAGTATTTGCCATGTCACCCCAAGACTCTGCATGCTTCAACACACGAATTGCCTGGTGGGTTTGTTGCCAGGCAGCTGCCCCTACCCTGCCTGTTCCCAGACCATGCATTCTGTGCAGGCAACAGGCCTCGGCTCATGCACCCTGCACAAGGCTCGTGCATCCCAGGAGACTTTCAGTTTTAGACCACAAACCCTGCTGTGATCTACAGTATTTTTTAAATATTTTTTTTCTTTTTGCTCATATTTATATTATACAATTCAACGAGCTTTTAAAATTATAGTTTTTAAAGTTATTGTATAGGCATACAATAATATATTCATTTCAGTTGTACAGCATAGTGATTAGAGATCTATATAACTCACAAAGTGATCACCCCACCAAATCTACAACCCGCTATTTTCCTTATGCTACACTATATATCTCCATGACTATTTTGTAACTATAGATTTGTACTTCTGGATCCCTTTGCCCTTTTCACCAACCCCAAACCCCCGCCCATCTAGTAGCCCTCTCAGTCCTGCCCTCCCAGTATGTGCGTGCAGCAGGGCTCAACAGAGGAATAATGGATATCGTCAGCACTTCTGTCCAGAAGAGATCCTCACCTCTGGCCTTCATTCCAACAACTCAGTTTCCCCCTGTAAGTCCCTGGTGTCCCCTGTGCAGCCAACCCAGTGCTGGTGCTCATAGAGAGCAGTTCTGTCACCATGAAAGTCTGGTTGCAGACACGGCCCCTTTAAGAGACATCTGCAGTTGCCGGCTGCCACTGCCACAGCCTCTGTCTCACTCAGCCACTCTTGACTGGGCAGCCTCGCATCTTCATCCCCTCCTATCTTCTACCATTTCAGGTTGATTAATATCTCTCTCTAATTGTAGTGCTTTTGTTCATCTAGATCTCAGGTGATTTTCCTTTTTGTTTGCTCCAAGTTTTTGTCACAATTCTGAAGTGGTCACAAGAGGGATGAACAAAGCTTCTCTCAACTATGCCTTTTTTTTTTTACAGATCGTGGGTCTTGTTTTCTTATCCTCTTGGTCTTGGCTACCCTATGTCTTTTGATTGGAACATTTAATCCATTTACAATTTAAAGTGATTTTTGATAAGCACATAGTTATTTCCATTTTATTATTCATAGTTATGGGTTTTCCCTCTTTTTATTTTTACAGAAGTCCACTAACATTTCTTGTAATACTGGCTTGTTGGTAATGAATTCCTTTAGCTTTTTCCTGTCTGGGAAAATCTGTATCACACTTTCAATTTTAATTGATAGCCTTGGTGTGTGGAGTAGTCTTGGTTGTAGGTTCTTGTTTTTCATCACTTTGAGTATTTTGTGACAATCCCTTCTGGCCTGCAAAGTTTCTGTTGAGAAATCAGCTGACATTCTTATGGGAATACCCTTGTAAGTAACTAGTTTTTCTCTTCCTGTTTTTAATATTCTTTCTTTGTCTTTAACCTTTGGCATTTTAATTATGATTGCCTTGATGTGAGTCTGTTTGGATTTCTCTTGTTTGGGACTCTTTATGCTTCCTAAACTTGTATGTCTAATTTCTTTGTCAGGTTAGGGAAGATTTTGGTCATTATTTCTTCAAATAGATTCTCAATCCCTTGCGCTCTCTCTTCTTCCTCTGATATCTCTATGATGCAGATTTTGTTATATTTGATGTTGTTCCAGAAGTGTCCTAAACTGTCCTCAATTTTTAAATTCTTTTTTTCTTTTTGCTGTTCTGATTGGGTATTTTCTGCTACTTTGTCTTCCAACTCACAAAACAAGTATCAGTAAATTTAATAAGACTGAAATCATATCAAGCGTCCTCTCTGAACACAGTGATATGAAACTAGAAATCAATTACAAGAAAAAAAAACTGAAAAAAGATAAGCACATGGAGACTAAATAACATGCTACTAAACAATGAATGGGTTACCAATGAGATCAAGGAAGAAATCAAAAGATACCTAGAGACAAATGAAAATAAAAACACGATTCAAAATCTATGGGACATAGTAAAGGTAGTCTTAAGAGGAAAATTCATAGCAATACAGGCATACCTCAAAAAAAAAAAAAAAGGAAAATCTCGAATGAACAATCTAACTTTACTTTTAAAAGAACTAGAAAAAGAAGAGCCAAACATCCTAAAATGAGTAGAAGGGAGGAATAACAAAGATCAGAGCTGGAATAAATGAAATGGAACCTAGAAAAACAAAAGATCAATGAAACCAAGAGCTGGTTCTTTGAAAGAATAAACAAAATTGATATAACCTATCCAGATTCATCAAGAAAAAAAGAGAGAACCCAAATAATTAAAATCAGAAATGAAAGTGGAGAAGTAACTACAGAATCCACAGAAATACAGAAGAGTATAAGAAAAATACTACAAGTCATGATATGCCAACAAATTGAAGAATTTCGAAGAAATGGATGCATTCCTAGAAAAACACAATCTTCCAAAACTGAGTAAAGAAGAAACAGAAAATCTGAACCAACCGATTACCCCAAACAAAATCGAATCAGTAATCAAAAAAACTCCCCAACACCAAAAGTCTTGAACTGCATGGCTTTATAGGTGAATTTACCAAGCATTCAAAAAAAAAAAAAAATGAACACTTATTTTTCTCAAACTATCCAAAAAAGTCAAGAGGAAGGAAGGCTCCCTAGTTCTTTTTATGAGGCCACCATTATTCTGATTCCGAAATCAGACAGAGACGTTACCAAAAAAAAAAAACAAAACTATAGGTCAATATCCTTTATGAACATTCATGCAAATATCCTCAACAAAATATTAGCAAACCAAAATCAGCATTACATTAAAAATGTCATGCACCATGACCAAGTTGGATTTATTACTGGAATGCAAGGTTGATACACTATCCGCAAATCAATTAATGTGATACACCACATTAACAAATTGAAAGATGAAAATCATACGATCATATCAATAGATGCAGAAAAAGCATTTGACAAAATCCATCATTCGTTTATGATAAAAACTCTCAACAAAGTGGGAATAGAGGAGACATACCTCTAATATAATACCTCTAACATAATAAAGGAAATATATGGCAGACCTACAGCTAACATTATACTCAATGGGGAAAGGCTAAAAGCATTTTTCTTAAGGTCAGGGAAAAGACAAGGATGCCCATTTTCACCAGTTCTGTTCAACATTGTATTAGAAGTCCTAGCCACAGCAATTAGATAAGAAAGAGGGAAAAAAAAAGGCATAAAAATTGGAAAGGAAGAAGTAAAGCTGTCATTATTTGCATATGATATGTACTATATACAGAGAACTCCAAAAAGTCTACCAAAAAAAAACCTGTTAGAACTAATCAATGAATTCAGTAAAACAGCAAGATACAAAATTAATATTCAAAATATACAAAATTAGAAGTCGCTTGTATTTCTATACATCGATGATGAACTTTCAGAAAGAGAAATTAAGAAAACATTCCCATTTACAATTGCATCAAAAACAATAAAATACCTAGGAATCAAATTAACCAAGAAGGTAAAAGATGTGTTCTCAGAAAATTATAAGTTATTGAAAAAAGAAATTGAAAGAGTGATGTCAGAAGCATGGCAGACTGAGATGTCCCCAGATCTCTCCCCTTGAAATGACAATAAGTTGAACATCTAAAGCTCAACAAAATACACCAAAACTGCACACCAGCATTTCTGAGCGAGGGATCTGTGAATAAGAGCTACCACAGATCAGAACCAAAAGAGTTAGGCGATTGACTGAGAGAAACACAGAAGCTGCCACTCAGAGCTGGAGCACCCTGGAAGAGGAAGGTGGAGTAGAAGGTACAGCTGCTTCCCTGAACAGCACTGCCTGAGAGAGTTGTGAGTTCCACGCAGGGGTACTGCCCAGGGATCAGGGCAGAAAGCAAAACAAAGTGAGGATGACTGAGAAACAACAGTAAATCATTACCAGCTGCAGTTGCAAAACATGAGGCTGAGCCACAACTCCTGTCTTCCAACCAAAAAGTCACCATCCCCTACATATCCTACAAGACCAAACGCCATGGAGCCCCAGGGGAATCTGAGCAAATGCTACCAAAATCGTTGCTAATACTGACAGGAACTGAGACATAGGGTAGAGATTGAGATTGAATATTTATAAGAAAAAAAAAGGCATTATTAAGACTTTATAGGCTTGGTCGTATGCAATCAGCTTTTCTGGGGACTTACCTTAGTTTTCTAGAATTCTTAAGCCTCCAGAAATATGGGAATACTCTGGATGCCTCCATTTCCTTAAGATTCCATGATTAAGTGACCACGGAGAAGGGGTCGATCTTTAGAAACATGGCGGAGTGAAGGACATCCCCTGATCTCTCCCCTTGAAACAATAAGCTGAACACCTAAAACTCAACAAAAACCACCCACTGCACACCAGCACATCTGAGCGTGGGATCTGTGCATAAGAGCTACCACAGGTCAGAACAGCGGGTGTCAGGCAGTGAACTGGGAGTAATAAAGAAGCTACCTCTCGAAGCCACCGGAGCTCCCTGCAGGAGTCGGGAGAGGGGAGAAGGAGTGGCTAATTCGTGCGGCGAGTTCCCTGAACATTCCTGCCTGGGGTAGCTGTGAGTTCCCTGTGGCCAACTGGCTGCAGGGCCCAGTCATCAGGGCAGAAAGCAGAGAAGTGGGACGGGACCTCAGAGGAACAACAGCTGAATTTTGCCGACTGTGGTTGCAAAACCGAGGCTGAGCCAAAGCCCACAACCCTTAACCCAGAAGGCCCCTCCTCCTGTACACTCTGAGACCTATCACCATGGAGCCCCAGGGGAATCTGAGCAAATGCTACTGAGACTGTTGCTGACACTGACAGGGACTGAAACTGAGGGTAGCGAGTGTGATTAAATAT
>NW_006440820.1:782709-783118 GCF_000325575.1 Pteropus alecto
ATTCTATTAACACCCAGGTGGAGAAATAGTCCATTTTAAACAGCACAAATAACCAAGGTGACAGGACATCTCAGAAAGAAAAAGAAAAATCTCCAGAAAAGAAGCTTACAGACATAGAAATATGAGACTTAAATGACACAGAATTCAGGATGGTACTTCTGAAAAAACTCAATGAGATCCAAAAAAACTCAAATCAACAATTTCAGGAATTGAAAAAAAACACCTAGACGAGCAGAGCAAGGAGATTGAAACTCTCAAAAAGAACACAATAGAACTCCTGGAGATGAAGAACACACTGCAAGAGTTGAAAAATGAAAGAGTAATCTTGGGAAATAGAGTCGACCAAATGGAGGAAAGGATCAGTGATAGTGAAAACAGAAATCTAGAAATAAATCAGAAGGAAGAAGAG
>NW_006440820.1:783208-787680 GCF_000325575.1 Pteropus alecto
GAAAGCATTTTCAGAAAATAGTTGATGAAAATTTCCCAAATCTAAGGAATGAGCTGGACCTTGGAATTCAAGAAGTCAACAGAACACCCAATTATCTCAACCCAAAAAGGCCTTCACCAAGACACATAGTATTAAAATTATCAAAAATCAACCACAAAGACAGAATTCTCAAAGCAGCCAAGGAGAAAAAAAAATAGTAGCTGATAAAGGTAAACCCATGAGACGATCCTTGGACTTCTCAGCACAAACCTTGCAAGCCAGAAATGAATGGAATCAAATATTTAAACTATTAAATGAAAGGAACTAACACCTAAAATAAGGTATCCAGCTAAGCTCTCCTTTAGATATGAAGAAGAAATTAAGACTTTTCCAGACATACAAACATTGAGGGAATTCTCCACTATGAGGCCTGCACTATAGGAAATACTGAAAGGGGTCGTTTCACCTAAAACAAAATGACAAAAAAAAATACATAATTAGAAGTAAAGTGACTATCAGGCAAATAGAAGCAGAGAAGTGAAACCCTTACTAAGAACAGAGCATTATAGCTTAAATAATAAGAAGAGAATTGTTATAACAAGATAGTAATGAATGTTCTGCATACATAGGGACAAACTGGATAACAATGACTAAAAAGGGGAAGATTCAAAGATCCAAATTAGCAAAGAGGAAAGGAGATAAGGCACGCGCAAAAGAAAATGGACGACTGTATATATAATTATCCTTTAATTACTCGTAATGGTAACCACATGCTGAAGATTCCAAAGTGTAGTATATAAAATAAAACATGAAGGACCAGAGGGAAAATCCACAAAAGCCAACCAAAATAAAGAAAACAGAAGCACAAGGACAAGGAAGCAATGGAAAAACTGAGCTACTAGAAAGCAAAAGATAAAATGGCTATATAAAGACCTCATATTTCAATAATCACCTTAAATGTAAGTGGACTGAACTCACCAATAAAAAGGCACGGAGTTGCAGATTGGATCAAAAAACACAACCCACCCATATGTTGCCCCCAGGAGACACATCTCACTTCCAAAGACAAATATAGACTCAAAGTGAAAGGGTGGAAAATGATATTTCAAGCAAATGGCACTCGGAGAAAAGTGGAACTAGTTGTAACAATATTGGACAAAATAGATTTCAAAATAAAAAAGTAAAGAAAGCTACTGAGGGACACTTCATAATGATAAAGGGAATCATAAACCAAGAAGACATAACACTTATTAATATCTATACTCTCAATCAGGGAGTCATGAAATACATAAAGCAATTGCTAACAGAACTAAAGGGAGAAACAGACCAAAATACTATTGTAGTAGGGGACCGAAATATGCCACTGTTAGGTATTGACAGATCATCCAAACAGAAAATCAATAAAGAAATACTCTCTTTAAATGACACATTAGATCAATTGGACATAATTGACATTTACAAAGCCTTTCATCCCCCCAAAAAAACTGCTTATACATTCTCCTCTAGCACACAAGAAACATTCTCAAGGATTGATCACATATTGGGACACAGAGATAGCCTCAACAAATATGAGAGTTAAATTCACACCAATCATATTATCTGATCATGATGCTTTGAAGCTGGAGATCAAATGTAAAAAGAAAGGGAGAAGAACCACAAAATCATGGATATTAACATACTATTGAAGAATGATTGGGTCAGAGAAAAAATAAAAAGAGATACATAGAAATACATGTGGCTCCATAGTGTAGCAGTTAGCACATCTGCTTTAGATGCAGAAGGACCTGGTTCACGCCCCAGTGGAGCCACAGTCCATGGTCTACAACTATGTCACCCTGAACAAGCCCGATGCCTGATCCTGGAAGCTAAGCAGGTTTGGGTCTGATTAGTACTTGGATGAGAGACAACCTAGGAAGACCAGGTGCTATAGGCAGAAATAATAATAATAAATTTAAAAAAATGATACATAGACATGAATGATAATGATAATACAACATATCAAAACTTTTTGGACGTGGCACGAGTGGTAATAAGGGGAAAGTTCATATTAATACAGACCTATGTAAAAAACAAAAAAACAAAAAACAAGTACGAGGTCAAAGGAGCAATCTAACACTTCATCTTAACAAACTAGAGATGGAAGAACAAATGAAGCCTAAAATCAGCAGAAGGAAAGAAATAATCAAAATTAAAGCATAATTAAATGAAATTGAAAAAAAAAGAAAATATAAATGCAACAATGAAAAGTTTGAAAAGTTTAAGAGAATTCACAAACCCTGCTGGACTCACTAAGAGAGACAGAGAGAGACAGAGAGAGAGACAGAGAGACAGAGACAGAGAGACAGAGACAGAGAGAAAGAGAAAGAGAGAAGGGGAGAAGGGGAGAAGGCGGGGAGAAGGGGAAGAAATAAACAAAATCAAGGATGAAAGAGGAAAAATTGCAACAGACACCACAGAAATACATAGGATCACACAAGGATATTATGAAAAAATATATAACATCAAGTTTAAGAACCTACAAGAAATGGACAAGTACTTAGAAAGATACAACCTTCCTAGATTGAATCAAGAAGAATTGAAAAATCTAAATCGTCTGATCAGTAGTATGGAAATTGAAACAATCACCAAAAACCTCCCAAAAAGTAAAGGTCCAGGACCAGCTTGCTTCACCGGTGAAAACATTCGAAG
Organism: Pteropus alecto; assembly: GCF_000325575.1. Lineage (NCBI taxonomy): Eukaryota > Metazoa > Chordata > Mammalia > Chiroptera > Pteropodidae > Pteropus > Pteropus alecto. The sequence goes on from NW_006440820.1 coordinate 785,876, forward strand.
AAGATTTAACACCTATTCTCCTCAAACTCTTCCAAAAAATCAAAGAGGAGGCAATACTTCCTAACTCATTTTATGAGACTACTATTACTCTGATATGAAAACCTGGTAAAAATAACACCAAAGAAAATTACAGACCAATATCTTTCATGAACACAGATGCAAAAATCCTAAATAAGATACTAGCCAAGCGAAAAGAGCAATATATTAAAAAGATTATACACCACGATCAAGTGGGCTTCATCCCAGGGGCATAAGCAAATCAATTAATGTGAGACACCACGTAACTAAATTAAAAAATAAGGATCATGTGATCATATCAATAGATGCAGAAAAAGCCTTCGACAAGATACAACATCCATTTATGATCAAAACACTTAACAAAATCGGTATAGAAGGATAGTACCTTAACATGATAAACGCCATATATGACAAACTCTCAGCCAACATTATACTTAATGGTGAAAAACTAAAAACCTTCCCTCTAAGATCAGGAACAAGTCAAAGCTGTCCATTATCGCCACTGTTATTCAATACAACACTGGAGGTCCTAGCGAGTGCAATCAGACAAGAGAAAGGTATAAAAGGCATCCAGATAGGAAAGAAAGAAATCAAATTGTCACTATTTGTGGAGGACATGATTCTCTATATAGAAAACCCTAAAGACTTCACAAGAACACTACTAGTAACAATAAGCAAATACAGTAAAGTCTCTGGATACAAAATCAACGTTCAAAAATCCATAGCTTTCCTATACTCTAATAACAAAGTGTCATAAAAGAACTGGAAAAAAATAATTCCTTTTGCAATTGCACCAAAAAGAATAAAATATCTAGGAATAAATCTAACGAAACATGTGAAGGACCTATACAATGAAAAATATAAGACCTTGTTAAAAGAAATCAAAGAAGATACAAAGAAATGGAAAGATATTTTGTGTTCCTGGATTGGAAGAATCAACATATTTAAAATTATCATATTACCTAAAGCATTATACAGATTTAATGCAATCCTCATCAAAATTCGATGATCATTTTTTAAAGAAACGGAACAAAATTTCATCAGATTTCTATAGAAGCACAAAAGACCCCGAATAGCCACAGCCATCCTGAGAAAAAAGAATGAGGCAACACTCTGCCTGACTGCAAATTATACTACAAAGCATCAATAATCAAAACGGCATGACATTGGCAGCAAAACAGACACATGGACCAGTGGAACAGAATTGAGAGTGCAGAAGTAAACCCATATTTATATGGGCAAATGATTTTTGACAACAACAACAAAAAAACACGAAATCATACAGTGAAGAAAGGAAAGCCTCTTCAATAATAGTGCTGAGAAAACTGAAAAGCCACCTGCAAAAGAATGAAACTAGACTGTTGTCTATCACCACACACCAAAATTAACTCAAAATGGATTAGGGATCTCAATATAGACCTGAAACAATACAACGCATAGAAGAAAACATAGGAACTAAACTCAAGGACCTTAGACTTAAAAAGGATTTTATGAATTTGACCTCAAAAACAAGGGAAGTAAAAGCTAAAATAAATGAATGGGACTACATCAAACTAAAAAGTTTCTGATCAGCAAAAGAAATCGTCAACAAAGTAAACAGACAATCATCTAAATGGGAAAATATATTTGCAAGCAACACCTCCAATAAGGGTCTAATATCCAAAATATACAAAGAATTTATACAACTTAATAACAACAACAACAAAAAAAAACAAATGATCCAAAAAAAAAAAAAAATGGGCAGAGGACCTGAACAAACACTTCTCCCTAGAGGACATACAAATGGC
>NW_006440820.1:787745-827101 GCF_000325575.1 Pteropus alecto
CCATATCCAAAAAGATATTTGCATACTGATGTTCATAGCAGCAGTATTTGTGGTTGCTAGGACATGGAAGGTACCGAAGTGTCCTGATTGGATAAAGAAGCTGTGATACATATATACAATGGAATATTACTCAGCCATAAGAAGAGATGAAATACTTTTGTTTGTGACAACACTGATAGACCTTGAGATAATCATGCTAAGCAAAATAAGCCAGACAGAAAAAGTTGAAAATCACATGATACCACTTATATGTGGGATATAAACCTAAAAGCAATAAACAACCATGACGCACAAAGACTCATGGTCATGGACAATAGACTAATGGTTAGGGTAGTGGAGAGGAGGAAGGTAACTGTGGTAAAAGGGGTCAGATATGTGGTGACAGAAAGAAATCTAACTATGGGTGGTGATCATACAATGCAAAATATATATGAATTACTGTTGAATTGTGCACTTTAAACTTTTTGGATTTTGTTACCCAATGTCATCATAATAAAAAAAGAAAGAAAGAAAGAAAATAAGTTCCAAACATCAAAAAAAGAGAAAAGAAATTGGTGAAGATACAGATACAAATAAATAGAAGCAAATACCATCCTCAAAGGTAGGAAGAATCAACATTGTTAAAATGGCCATACTCTCCAGAGCAATCCTAGATTTAATGCAATCCCTATCAGAATACCAATGGCATTTTTCAGAAAAGTAGAGCAAATAATCCAAAAATTTATATGGAACCATAAAGGACCTCGACTAACCACGGCAATCTTGAGAAAGAAGAACAAAGTTGTCGGTATCCTGCTATCTTATATCAAACTATATTATAAGGCTACAGTAATCAACACAGCATGGTACCGCATAAAAACAGATACATACACCAATGGAATGGAATACAGAGCCTAGTAATAAATCTGCATCTATATGCTCATTTAATATATGACAAAGGAAGCAAGATTATACAATGTGGTAAAGACAGTCTATGCAACAAAAGATGTTGGGAAAACTGGACCGATACATGCAAACAAATGATACTGGACCACCTTCTTAACACCATATCAAGATAAACTCAAAATAGATTAAAAACTTAAATGTAAGATCTCAAAACCATAAAAATTCTAGAAGAAAACATAGGCAGTAAACTCTCTGATAATGCTACTAGTATTTTCTTTTCCAATATATTTCCTTGGGCAAGGGCGAGAAAGGACAAAATAAACAAATGGGACTACATCAAACTAAAATGTTTTTGCACAGCAAAAGAAACCATCACAAAACAAAAGAACAACCTATGAAATGAGAGAATATATTTTCCTATGATACATTGGATAGGGGGTTAATATCCAAAATCTATAAAGAACTCATAGAACTCAACATACACACACACACACACACACACACACTGTAGTAATCCTTACAACTCAATAGTAAAAAGACAAGTAACCCAATCAAAAATGCACAGAAAATCTGAATAGATATTCTCCAAAGAGTAAATACAAATGTCCAATAGACATGAAAAGATGCTCAAGATCACTAATCGTCAGTGAAATGCAAATTAAAACCACAATGAGATGTCACCTCACAACTGTCAGAATGGCTACCATCAATAAATCAAAGAACAAGTGTTGGCAAGGATGCAGAGAAAGGGGAATCCTCATACACTGTTGGTGGCAGTGCAAATTGGTGTAGCCAGTATGGAAAACAGACTGAAGGTTTCTCAAAAAATTAAAAATGCACATATCTTTTGACCCAGTAATTGTACTTCTGGGTATTTATCCAAAGAAAACCAAAACACTAATTCGTAGAGCTCTATGCACTGTTATGTTCATGGCAGCACAATTTATAACAGCCAAAATATGGAAGCAACCTAAATGCCCATCGACAAATGATTGGATAAAGAAGTTATGGTTAATATATACAATGAAATATTACTCAGCCATAAAAAAATGAAATTCTAACATTTGCAATGACATGGATGGACCTAGAGGTTATTATGCTGAGTGAAATATGTCAGACAGAGAAGGACAACTGTATGATTTCACTTAAATGTGGAATCTAAGGAACAAAAAGAATAAACTAGAGAAAAACAGACACAGATACAGAGGACAATCTTTTGACTGCCAGAGGGGATAGGAGATTGGGGGACTGGGAGAAAAAGGTGAAGGGATGAAGAAGTGCAAATTGATAGATATGAAATAGTCATGGGGATGTAGAGTACAGCATAGGGAATATAGTCAATAGTATTGTAATGGCTATGTGTCGAGCCAGATGAGTGTTAGAGTAATCAGAGGGATCATTCATAAACTATATAAATGTCTAATCAATGTATTTTTATGAAACTAATAAAAATAAGAATAAAATAAAATAAATTAATTAAAAAAAGAACTTGGCTTGTGTTCCCTCATTTCATGTTCCTAAAAACACTTTGACATATGTGTTATTATGACCATTTTACAGATCAGAAAATTCAGGTTCAACAAAGCCCAAAAATTACCTAAGGTCACTCAGTTAGTAAATAACAGATCAGGATCAAATCCTAAAACATACTTTGACGACTCCAACTACTAGCTCCAAGACTGGAGAAATAATGCAGGTATTTCTTTTATTATATTATTTCATACTTTCAAAGCAGGGACATTAACTTTCCAAGTTAACTTCATTAACTTTCAAAATGTTTTGACACCCAAACTTTCCTCTGCACTTGGTCTCATGAGTCTTCCAAATTGCCCGTGCCTGTCAGAAACAACAGTAGTTTGACTTGGGAGCATGATCCATGACATACTCTCTAGCCTGTGCTCAGAATCTTGTCATGTCTTATTAGAGTTAAGAGAGAGCCTAGAAAATTATCCATCTTGCCTGGCCCTCACTTCGAGGCTGGGGAATTGCCTCAATCTCTTTCAAATCACTATGCTGTCCCCTTTCTCAAGTTTTCCCAGCTGAGAATCCCTACCTTTGCCACTAGAGGCCTCTTACAGTGTTTTTGTTTTTGTTTCTGTTTTTCTCTCTGGAAAGAAAAGAATTTCTTTCTAATGAAGATTTAAAGTTCCTGCAGCTTTAACTGAAATCTACTACTGTGTTTTTGTCTTCTAAGAAAATAAAGAAAAATGACCCAATTCATCTCCATGAAAATTCTATTAAAAATTTGAAGGTAGTTATGCCTTTGGCTCCTTTTGACTTTCTTTACCTCCTCAATTCATTTTTGACATTTTTTAGGAACAACAATCCTGACCATAATCATATATTTCTCCAACTTTAGACACATCTGACTTACAAGGACCAGACTGACAATAATATCTCCCCTTCTTAAGGGATGAGTCTTTGAAAGCAATAAAAAGAACAGGGGATTTGAATATTCTAGGTTTGAGTCCTGGGTCTACCAGTTATTAGCTTATTTACTCTGAGTCTCAGTTTTCTCTTCAATTTTCTATTTTATACGCTCTCTTTCTTTTTTTTAGGGGGGGGATATGTTTTAACATTTGGGAAGTTTTGTGTTTTTATACAACCTAGTATATAGTTACTATGATAGAGAGATAATGGTCCCCCAAAGATGTCTATGTCACAATTTCCAGAGCCTGTGAATATGTTATATTATTATATGGCAAAGGGAATTAAGGTTGCAAATGGAATTAGGGTTGCTAATCAGTTAACATTAAGATTAGGAGATCATTTTAAATTATCTGGATAGAGTCAGTGTAATCACAAGTTTCCTTCAAAGTGGAAAAGGGAGACAAAAGAGTGAGAAAAAAACATCTGATGATGGAAGTAAGGTTAAATTGGTGCAATGTGAGAGGTACTTGACTCATACTTCTCAGATTTGAAGATGGGGTAAGGGGTCTATGAGCCAAGGAATATGTATGTTGGTCTCTAGAAGCTGGAAAGACAAGGAAAGGTATTCTCCTCTAGCATCTCCAAAAGAAATGCAGCCCTACCAATGCCTGGATTTTAGCCTAGTGAGACCCATTTCAGACTCTGGACCTCCAGAACTGTAAAATAGTAAATTTATATTGTTTAAGCCACTAAGTTTATGATAATTTGTTGCAGCAGCAATAGAAACTAATTCAGTTACCTATATACTAAAGCCTTTATAAATACTCTCAGTCTCTTCTTTTTTTTACACTGTCTTACAATGAGCAATATTAAAATTATCTCATAAACATTTTCTCCCCCTCTCCTATCCCCCAGTATATAATTTTAAAGTAATATCCTTTTGATCTCACTATATATATATATATGCATATACACATATACATGTGTGTATATATATGGCTGTCAGCAAACTTATCATACTTTCTATGTACTCTCTCCTTTTTCATTCGATTTTTTTAAATTTAACACTTGGTGTTCAAAAAGCCAATTGATATTTGCATATTGATACTTTCTTAAGTAACTCAATTTTTTGAATACTGTACTACATTTACATTGTCAGAGATAATCATTACAAATCAAGTTGAAAATCCTCAACAAAGTGCAAAGTCCCTGGTGAGGCAAGTCAGCACCTGCCTGCCTTTCCACACAGGCTAGTGTCATCTTAACCTTCCACTCCACCTTGCTCTCTCCTCCCATTCCTTTAAGTCTCAGCTTGAATGTCTCTTTTGATTTAGCACCCCCAAAATAAACTTGTATGTATTCTATTTACTTTGCAGGTAATATCCATCTTAGAATTCCCACCTATGTATTAATTGCTTTGGGGCATTACTGGACTCTCAGGGTTTGTTTTTTTTTTAAATAATTTAAAATTTTTCAATTCAGTTGACATGCAATATTACATTAGTTTCAGGTATACAACATAGTGATTAGACATTTATATAATTTATGAAATGATCATCCTGAGAAATCTAGTACCCATCTGACTACATACATAGTAATTAGTATTATTGGCTATATACCCTATGCTATACTATACATCCCCATAACTATTATGTAACTATTAATCCCTTTCTCTTTTTCACCCAGCTCCCCAACCCTCCTCCCATCTGGCACCCATCAAAATGTTCTCTGTATCTATGAGCCAGTTTCTGTTTTCTTTGTTAGTTTACTTTGTTCTTTAGGTTCCACATACAAGTGAAATCATATGGAATTTGTCTTTCTCTGTCTGACTTACTTTACTTAGCATAATACCCTCTAGATCCATCCATGTTGTTGCAAGTGACAAGATCTCATTTTTTTTTATGGCTGAGTAACATTCCATTGTACATATGTACGACTTATTTATCCATTCATCTATTGATGGGCACTTAGGTTGCTTCCACACCTTCACTATTGTCAGTAATTCTGCAATGAACATATATATATATATGTCTTTTCAAGTTACTTTTTGGGATTTCTTCAGATAAATGTCCAGAAGTAAAATTACTGGGTCCTTTTTTGTCATTTGTTATAGTCTGTTTTAAAGTCTATTTTGTCTGGTATAAGAATTTCTATGCCAACTTCTTTTTTCTGCTTTTATTTTTATAAAATATCTTTTTCTATCCCTTTACCTTCAGTCTATGTGTTTTTAATATGAAATGAGTTTTTTGTAGGCAGCATATGCAAGAACCTTATTTACTTATCCATTCGGCCTCCTTATGTCTTTTGATTACAACATTTAATCCATTTACATTTAAATTAATTATTTATAGATATGTAGCTATTGCAATTTTATTATTCACATATTTGATATATATTTTTGTCTTCTTCTTAAAGGAGTCCCTCCAACATTTCTTATAATACTGGCTTGGTGGTGATGAACTCCTTTAACTTTTTCTTGTCTGGCAAGCTCTTTATCTGTCCTTTAATTCTAAATGATAGCTTTGCTGGGTAAAGTAACCTTGGTTGTAGGTCCTTGTTTTTCTTCACTTTGGGTATTTCCTGCCAATCTCTTCTGGCCTACAAAATTTCTGTTGAGAAATTAGCTGACAGCCTTATGAAAGTTCCCTTGTAGGTAACTGACTGCTTTTCTATTACTGCTGTTAAGATTCTCTCTTTGTCCTTAACCTTTGGCATCTTAATTAAGATGTGTCTTGGTGTGGGCCTCTTTGGATCCCTGATTTTTGGAATTCTCTGAGCTTCCTGGGGTTTTATGTCCATTTCCTTCACCAAGTTAGGGAAGTTTTCCATCATTATTTCTTCAAATGGCTGTTCAATGTCTTGATTTTCTTTAGTTATGCAGATCAGATGAATATTTGGAGGCTAATAGTGTCCCATATCATCCTTAAATGATTTTCATAGTCTTGGCATTTTTTTTCTTGCCATTCTGATTGAGTGTCCTGATTGGCTTTCCTGTCCTCTAGATAGAGCATGTGATCCTCCTCTTTATTCACTTTGTTTATTCCATTTAATATATTTCTCATCTCAGATAATGTGTTCTCCATTTCAGACTGGTTCTCTTTTATAATTTCCATTTCCATTTTTACGTTTCTCTCTTTGCTAAAGTTCTCACCGAGTTCTCTACATTTCCCCTAAGTTCATTGAGCATCTTTATAACTAGTGTTTTGAACTCTGCACCATTATAGCCTCTGTTCTGTTCTGTTCTGTCATATGGGTTCTGCTTTTTCGTCTTCCCATTTTGGCTGCCTTTCCATGTCTGTTTCTATGTACTAAGCAAAGCTCCTAAGTCTCCCGGTCTTATTAGTGTGGCTTTGTATAGTAGGTGTCCATTGGCACAGTCCTGAGAGGGATTCAGCTGCAGGCTAAATTTAGCCCAAGCCTCCGGGGCCACCTGTTAAGATTCAGCAAACAATCTGCAAATGTTGTGCTTATAGTTGCCTCAAAAGGCCACACCAGAAACCAAGGCCAGCTGCCACCAGTGTGAGTCTAGGCGCTGCTCAGCAAGGAGCACCTGACTCGCTGAAGATACACCTGTATATGGTTTGGGTAGGGCTGTGAGTTGAGAGAGGCTAAGTTTCAGGGAATCCTCTGGGCAGAGAAACCTCTGTTATCCAGTTTGATGGCGTCTCTGCTATGGCGGAGCTGAGTCTGCACACTGGGAGTGGGGAGGGCTCAACAGAGGAACAATGATACCGCTGGCATTTCTGTACAGAGCAAATCTCAAATGGATCCTCACTCCCACAACTCAGTGTCACCCTGTAAGTCCCTGGTGCCCTGTATGCAGCCGACCTGGCACTGGTGCTCAGAGCCAGCAGGTCCGTCACCGTGAAAGTCCGCTCGTGGACATGGCCCCTTTAAGAGGCGTCTGCAGCTGCCTGCTGCAGCCTCTGTCCCACTCAGCCACTTGGGACCGGGCAGCTTCGCGTCCTCACCCTGTCTTACCTTCTCCCATTGCAGAGTGCTTTCTTAGATTTCTCCCTAGTTGTATGGCTTGTTGATCTAGATCCCAGGTAATTTTTCCTTGCTGTTTGCTCCTTATTTCTGTCACAACTTTGATTTGGTCACCAGAAGGATGAATAGAGCCTCTATCATCTACGCCACTTTTTTTCCCACCTCTCCCAAACTTTTTCTCACCAAACAATCTGGATGGGAACTTCACTTCCCTCCTGACCTTCACTCCTCCCTGCTCCCCAGTCCTCTTTTCTAGTCAGAGTTAGTACACACACACACACACACACACACACACACACACACACACACACAAGAACCACAATATACACTAAGTGTGACGTCACACTTTGGGAACCTCCATCAGCTTCCACAGGTACAGAACTGTCCATGTGAATGGAGAAGGAGTTATTTTCTTCTCTGCATAGAAAATCTCAACAATGTCTAGGGCTTGTCAATGTGACTGTGAAACAGCCTGTCACCAGCTGCAAGGTCTAAGAAAAACTGGATAGCAAAGTATTTTCTCTTTTGGCAGGACTATGAGACAAACAGAACCTCAGGAACTCACAATGTGTGGAAAAGAGAAGAAATAAGGCATAAAGCCTGCCATAGAAAGGTTGCTTTTCTCCACTCCTCTTTTTAGAGCCAGAAAAAAATGAATGATCCTGTTTCACCAGTTCTTTCTTAGGTGAATGAAGGAGGCTTTCCTGAAGAAAACTGTCACACAAAATAAATGACTCCATCACACGATCTAATAACATTATGAACCAAAATTTCCACAGGCTCTAGTCAATGTGTAAAGACACAAGATAAATCTGAATTCTGGGGATGTATATTCACATTTAAAGTATTGAATGATGTCATGGATTGCATGAGATCAGCCTAGAATAGACTGGTACATTTAGCATTACCAAACCTTGCTGTGTCAATGAAAACCTAGAAGTACATTTTATAAAGATCCCTCCAAAAGTGTTTATGGGTATGTTCCCAGGGCCTGGCACAGGAGCTTTGAAATATAGCTGGCTTTTTGAGGTCCTTCTATCTCCTTGATTCTGAGCATAAAGAGTTCTTGCAGACTTTGTGTTATAGTAGAACATTAGCACCATCTAAAGGCTATATACCAAATGTCTTACCAGTATGAATGATCCTCAAAATTCTGTTTGCTATGATGATATAATTCTTTAGGGGACTGACTTTGTGAAAAACTTTGCTTACCTAGAGTGAAACAGTAGGCCACTATCCCATGCTATGGGTCTGTGATCATTATATGCCTAGAGAGGTGCATGTCTTCTATAGTGCTTGCCTTCAAGCACTACAGTTTTGAAAGAGTAGGCCATATTTATCAGAAGCTGTGTTGTCTTCCTTTCTTGGGTAGTACCTTCATTCTTTAGCTCAGGAAATTTATTCTGTCAGTGGGCCTAGTCCAAACCTGACCATTAACACAGGGGTGGGATGTGGTATGGGGGATGGGGCTAGGGAGAGGAGGATGGGGCAGCTATCCAATAACCATTAACCTTGGCAGCAGAGATGGGAGCTCCAGTTTTGTGTTGCTGTTTGCTAGGTTTGTGACCTTAACTTCTCTGAGCCTCTCATGCATAAAACAAGGCTAGTCAACTAAATTATCCCTAGAGATGTCTCCTGTTCTACCACCAGTGTGGTCCTTGGATCTGTAAATGTAAATGGCCTAGTCTCATACTTCTATTTCATATCACTGCAGAGGACAAAATAAAATGATCTGGGAAGGTTCCTGTTAAGGTGTTTTTAAACACAGCTGAATTTCACCCAAATCCCTTGAATTCAAGGCCAAGGAAAGTCTGACTTAAAGTTTCCTTGGGAAGTTTATGAGGCCTCAGTGGTTAGCTAGAGTCCACACATTCTCTAGAAGCTCCCAAGGACCTTTTAGAAATAGGGGCTGGTCTTTAAAAGACTTGAGTGGTAGGAGGTTTTTAGAAGAGATTAACCTTTGATCCTGCCCCAGGTCCTCTGATGTGGTCATCCAGTGGGAATGTGTCCTGTCTAAGGGTCAAACTTTGGTAGGTGTGGGAGTAGAGGATAGATAAAGCAAAGAGAAAAAGAATCTTAAGCTTACTAGACATAGAGGTCTGTGGTCAGATTGACTCTGCCTCTAACTTGTTGTGAAGCTCTAAGAAAGTCATTCAACCTCTTTGCGTTTTGGTTTCTCAGTCTACAAAATGCCACTAAGAACAAAGTTGTTGAGAGGATTGAATTGGATACTATACCCGCCATATCTAGCACAATACCCAATACAGAGTAAATATTCCATCAGTAATGCAGGCTTATTGCTTTAAAATCACTCTCCTGTTTGAAACCACACAGTACCCAAAGAAAGGCTTAAGTTTCTTGCATATCGGCACAGGCCCCAGTGATAGATTCCAAGTCTCAAACCTAAAAAAATGTTTACCAGGTTCCTCAGACACACAGTCCTTGATTTTGTCTTTCAAAATGTCCTCTCTGCCCAGTGCTTTCTGAGTATCTGCAATCAGCCTACATTTTCCCTGCATGATTCTGCTTCTGCTTTTAGCACAGGTGGATTTGCTGTCAGAGTATTTGAAGTTTTCCTTTGATGGCCCTGCAACTAAGCAACTTAATTATGAATAAGCACTCTGCCGCAAAGCCTATGCTGCTCTCTTTTTAAAAATCCTTAAAGAACCCTGGGCCACAATGCACAGAAGCAAAGGTATGGTTGACTCACCCACCCATCATTGAATGACCCCCATCCCTTCTCATCCATCTGCTGCTTGCCACCTTTGTTAGAATGGAAGAGAGGAAGAGTAAGCTAGGATGAAAAGAAAAGGAAAATGTAACACATTTTTATACAAAAAAAAGCCTATTTAATTTTTTAAAATTCTCAAAATGAATGATGCAGTATCAGCAATTCACTATGTTGTGAGATTAGGCAAAGCAATATTTTAATGAGCTTACCTCCATATTTTTATCACTTACATAAAACTTCACTCATGCATAACTCTTGAAAAGAAGAAAAGGAAAAACAGAGAAGCTCAATAAGTAAAAATACAAAATTTCTTAGTGATGAAAATACAAGAGAAACAGATTTTTTAAAAGCTTCTTTACCTTGATAACAGGTGTTAGAGCAGGTGCATGTGTGTGAGTGTGTGTGTGTATGTGTGTGTGTAGAGAGAACATTTGTGATATGGGAAGAGACTTTGCAATCTGGTCTGAGAAACTGAGATGTAGAAAGCATAAGTAATTTGCTCTGGATCACACAGCTGGTTTATGGTGAAAACAGGCATGCATTCAGGTTTCCTGACTCCTAGAGTATTGTTGGGCAAAACCACGTGGGTAATAAAGTCTCTGAAATGTCCAAGTAACTTTTGCTTTGCCAAGTTCTAAGCTGGTTTATCCATAATTTGCAGGCTTATCTGCTTTTCTCTTGTTCTTAGACTTGCCCACCATATTTGTTTTTGTTTTTGTTTTTTTTTTTTACCAGGGATTTCAGTGCATCCAAGAAATCTCTAAATTGATATACACTGTGCATGTAAAATAAACACCAGGTTTCAAAGACTTAGTATGACAAAAAAGTAAAATATCTCATTAATAACTTTTCATATTGATTACATGTTGAAATGATAACATTTGAGATATATTGGATAAAATATATTATAAAAATTAATTTTACTTTTTATTTTTATTTTTTAAATGTGGCTACAAATAAATTTAAAAATAATTTATATGGCTCACATTAAATTTCTATTAGGCAGCACGGAGTTAAGTAATACAGAATTATAATTTTCCAATTTTAATTAGATATTCCCCCTTTTGTTCAAATCCAAGACTTTCTACAAGTTTCTAGCTTCGGATAAATGACTACTATTTTGGAAAAATGTATAAATTTTGCTAATTAAATAGTTGTAGTATTCTGGAAAAGTGGAAATTAATGTAAAGAATAAATGGTTTAGATATATTAACTTATACTATTTACTATAATCCTCCCTTCCATGGAGTGGAATATATAGTCCCTGACTCTTTGGTGTTCTTAAATTTAAATTTAACCAACAATTTACCTTCATTAGGTTCTTCCAACAGGCCACTACTCAGAACATACTTTATATTAAGCTTGTTAACTTACATCTGTAAAAGAAATTGGTAAAGGGGCAGGGAGAGAGAAGACAGTGTTTCTGAGAACAATTGGATGATGGGAGGACGAGAAGATGATACATTTATTTCAGAGTAAATTAATTTCCCAGAAAAAGTATTGAGAAATTTGCACATTTTATTGCTTTAGTTGTTTCCATCTAAGCCTGATTCAGGCATGTAGGAGGGCTGATAAATGATCTAATAGTTGTCTTCTGCCACAAGCATGAATGTAACTTTAAGGCAGAATACGCAAACTAAAGATTAAGCTATAAAATAAAAACCAGTTCTGATTTATTTCTAACAATTTAGCATTATAACCTTAAAAAATAAAAACTATTTATTGTAGAGTAATAAAAAAAATCTTAAGAATGCATCTTTTTTGCTTGAAAAATGTGGATAAGAATAACATTTGGCTTAACTAAAGCTATATTTGAGAAGTTATAATTTGTTTGAGCTATGAATGCATAATGCAAATGGTAGCTACTTGGTGTCAAACATGGTTCAAGTTTTCTACACAACATGCATTCTCACTTAATCCTCATTATAGTTTTATGAAATCTATACATAGACTCATCCTATGTTACAGATGATAAATTCAAGGCACAGAGAGGCCAAATAACTTGTCTGAAAGTCCTATGGCTAAAAAACTAAAGAGCAGAGGTGTGAGCTCAGGCAGTCTGGCTGCAGAGTTCATGCTCTTAATATATGATGATGCTATGTTTGCTGAGTCAGTAGTATGAGTCAGTAGTTAAAAGTGGGTAAATCGTCAAAAAAAGTCTTAGAATGTTGGTTTCAACAGCAATAGTGAAGAATCCTGTTGCGTCGTTCATGGGAAACTGCCATGCAAGAAGAATCAAGAACATAGCATTGACCAATGGTGTGAGCACTGGTTGAGAAGTTAGGAGACACAGAATCAAAACCTCTATAAGATGAGAGAGTTAAATGACATGCCCTCCATGTTTCTTTCCAGACAAGTGATTTTCTTAGTACTAGGATTTTTCAAGGCTTCTTCCAACAACAGGTACCTAAAAAGTCATAAATCACAAATGGAGTTGTGGAATTTAATGAAAGAAAGAGGAGGCCATCCCAATGTGAAAGAGGAAATAACTAGATGTTAGAATTATGGGGAAAACATGTTGCTGGTGTAGACCAAAACTGAAGAGACACATTGTTAAAATTTTAGTTATTTAGAATCATAAGCAGGGTTTAGAATGCCAGCTCTTACAAGGAGAGAATGTACTACTTTAAAATTTATTTCCATAGCATATATGCATGTACAGATACTTTATATACACTTTGTGATGATGATGGCAATATTAGTTTTTTAACATAATGATGAAGAACTCTGGAATACCAAAAAAAAAAAAGTCTGAGTGATTAGAAACCATAAGTACTTATATATACTATCTGCAAAGTGGGGCTACTATTAACCTCAAGGTTGATTGAGAGGATGAAATGAGATAAAGCAGAGAAAGTGCTAAGCACAGTGTCTGCTTCATTAGACACTGTTAATCAATGTTAACAACAACGATGATGACATGCCTCACAAATTAAACAGGTTCTAGGAAGCCATATCCAATTCTCAAGAATTTTAAAATAAAACACTCAAGTTAACATGTATGTATAACTTTAGGACATTGAAGCTATTCAAAAGATGACAGCCAAATATGATAGGATTTTAAACTCATAAGCATGGCATTGGTTTCATATATAATTTGTAATGTCTTTATTCTCTCCAGAAATTTATGTAAGAATATCATATCCTCTAAAGTTATATGGAGCCAAGGTCTCGTATGCTTTGTGTACATTCTGGGATCAGAGTTTGCTAATGAGAACTGACATATACCAACACGAAACAGTTTGGTGGTCCTATCCTTCTGTCCACAAGATTTAGGAAAAAAAAGAAAAAGTAAGTTTCGGGAAATTGCAAAGAAAGCACAGAGTTTAAAGTCAGAGACAACCTCCAGTTTCTTATCTGTGAGATTTTTGTATAAACCCATAGTATATTTTGAAAAACAAATGAGATACAATATATGCCAGTGCTTCACAAATGCTAATATTATTAAAAGTTATATTCTGAGAGAGAGGAAATCAAAATGGCATAGCATATACAGGCTTTGTTCATCTGCTCTTACAACCACATC
The DNA here is from genome assembly GCF_000325575.1 of Pteropus alecto. Taxonomy (NCBI): domain Eukaryota; kingdom Metazoa; phylum Chordata; class Mammalia; order Chiroptera; family Pteropodidae; genus Pteropus; species Pteropus alecto. Next base: position 801,248 of record NW_006440820.1, read on the forward strand.
AAAGTTGTGATGGAAACACGGAGCAAACAGCAAGCAGAGTCGCCTGGGGGTCTAGATGAACAAGCCCTACAACTAGGGAGAGAAATAAGAAATAACCCTGCAATGGGAGGATGTAAGATGGAGTGAGGATGTGGGACTGCCCACTCCCAAGCAGCTGAGTGGGACAGAGGCTACAGGAGTGAAGACAGCAGCTGCAGATGCCTCTAAAAGGGACTGGGACCACAACCAGACAGACATTTACGGTGACAGACTCGCTGACTCTGAGCACCTGTGCCCAATCGGCTGCTTGAGGGATCACCAGGAACTTTACAGGCTGATGCTGAGTTGTCAGAGTGGGGGCTGGAGGCGAGGCTTTCTCTCAGGCAGATGTGCTGGCAATATCCATTATTACTCTATTGAGCCCACCCCCATCCAAGTGTGCAGATACAGCCCTGCCATAGGTGAAACATAATCAAACTGGATAATATAGGTTGCTCCTCCCAGAGGATTCCCTCAATCTCCGCCTCCCCCAATTCATGGTCCTACCCAAGCCACATCCAGTGTGTTCTTGGCGAATGCTGTGCAACTTGCTGAGCAGCTCCAAGACCCACACTGGTGGCAGCTGGCCTCAGTTTCTGGCATGTCCGCTTGAGGCAATTATAAGCACAGCATCTGTGGATTGCTTCTGAATCTTAACAGGTGGCCCTGGAGGAGCACAGGCTGGGGCTAAAATTTGCCTGCAGTTGAACCCCTCTCAGGATTGAGCCACTGGACACCTAATACACAAAGCCATGCTAATGAGACTGGGAGACTTACTTATGAGCTTTGCTTAGTGCATAGAAAAAGATACAGAAAGGCAGCCAAAATGAAAAGACAAAGAAAGAGGAACCATATGAGAGAACAGAAGAGATCCAAGAATAATAGATTTAAGCAATCTAACAGATGCGGAGTTCAATGCACTGGTTATAAAGATGCTCAATGAATTTAGGAGAAGAGTAAATGAACTCAGAGAGAACTTTGACAAAGAGATAAAAAAAAAACATAAAAACAGAAATGGAAATTATAAAAGGGAACAAATCAGAAATGAAGAATACATTATCTGAAATGAAGTGTATATTAGAGGGAATTAGCAGAATGGAAGAAGACGATTGAATCACCAATACAGAGGATGGGGAAGCCACGATCACCCAATAAGAATGGCAAGAAAAAATAAGCAAAGACTATAATAATAATTCAAGGAGTCTTTGGGACAAAATTAAGTGTAAAGACATCCATGTCTTACAGGTCCCTGAAGGAGGAGAGGGAGAACAAGAATTCAAAAACCTATTTGAAGAACGATGATGGAAAACTTCCATCACCTGGTGAAGGAAATAAACATACAACCCCAGGAAGCTCAGAGAGTCCCAAGAAAGAGGAACCTAAAGAGGCCCACACCAAGACACATCATAATTAAAATACCAAATGTTTAAGACAAAAAGACAATTTTAAAAGCAGCAAGAGAAGATCAGTTAATCATCTATAAGGGAACTCCTATAAGACTGGCAGCTGATTTCTAAAAAGGAACTATGCAGGACAGAGGGCTTGGCACAGAATAGTCAACATGATGAAAGCCCAGGATCTACAACCAAGAATACTTTATCCAGCAAAGCTATCATTTAGAGTCAAATGACAGATAAAGAGCTTCCCACAAAAAAATAAGCTAAAGGAATTCAACAGCGAGCCACTATCACAGAAAATGTTAGAGGAACTTCTTTAAAAAGAAAAACCATGTATCAAAATCATGAGTAAAAAATGGTAATAACTACATATCTATCAATGACTACCTCAAATGGAAAAGAATTAAGTTCTCCAACCAAAGGATAGAGTGGCTGAGTGGATAAGAAAACAAGACCTCTACATATGCTGCCTACAAGAGACTCACTTCAGATTAAAAGACATACACAGACTAAAAGGAAGGGGATGAAAAAAGATATTGCCTTGATAAACCTAGAGGATATTGCACTAAATGAAGTAAGTAGCGTAAGGAAAATAGCCAACAATGTTGTAATAAATACATAAGGGGGAAGAGGAGCAATAGATTTAGTGTGGTGATCACTTGAGCTCTAATCACTATGCTGTACAACTGAAACTAATATATTAGTGTAAGCCAACTATTATGGAAAAAAATTGAATTGTACAATGTAAATATGAGAAACTAATTGTCTTTTATATTTTAATAAAGCTGGAGAAAAAAGAAGAAAATGTCATATCCTCTTACTTTATTTTATTTTATTTTTTGTTTTCAGTTACAATTGGCATACAATATTATATTAGATTCTGGTTTATAACATGGTGATTAGATATTTATAACTTATGAAGTGATCACCCTGATAAATCTAGAACACATCTGATATCATACATAATTATTACAATATTATTGACTATATTCTTATGCTATATTTTACATCCCCATAACTCTTATGTAACTACCAATTTGTACTTCTTAATTCCTTCTCCTTTTCACCCTGCCTCCCAACCTCCCATCTGGCAACTGTTAAAATGTTCTCTGTATCTATGAGTCTGTTTCTGTTTTGTTTGTTAGTTTATTTTGTTCTTTAGATTTCACATGTAAGTGAAATCATGTGGCATTTGCATTTCTCTGTCTGACTTACTACATTCAGCATAATACCCCCTAGGTTCATCCATGTTGTTGCAGATGGCAAGACTTCATTCTTGTTTTTTTATGGCTGAGTAATATTTCCTTGTACATATGTAACGGTTTTTCTTTATCTTTTCATCTATTGATGGACATGTAGGTTGCCTATGTATCTTGCTATTGTAAATAATGCTGAAATAAACATATGGATTCACCTGGCCCTTCAAAGTAGTGTTTTGAGTTTCTTCATATAAATACCCAGAAGTAGAACTACTGGGTCCTTCCTTGTCTCTTGTTATAGCCTTTTCTTTTTTTAAGTCTATTTTGTCTAGTATGAGAATTGTTACTCCAACTTTTTTTGTTTGTTTCTATTTTCATGAATTTTTTTTTAATCTTTTACTTTCAGTCTATGTGTGTCTTTCAATCTAAAGTGAGTTTCTTGTAGGCAGCATATGTAGGGGGCTTATTTTCTTATCGATTCAGTCACCCTATCTTTTTAAAATTATTTTTATTGAAATATAATAGACAGTTACTCATATTTACAGTGTAAAATTCAATGATTTTTTTCAATTATAGTTGATATACAATAATATATTAGTTTCAGTTGTACAACATTGTAATTAGAGATATATATAATTCACAAAGTGATCATCTCAATGAATCTAATGCCCCTCTGCCCCCTGCATATTTATTACAATATTATTGACTTTATTTCTATGCTATACTTTATATTTCTATGACTATTTCATAACTATCCATTTGTACTTCTTAATCCCTTTGCCCTTTTTCACCAACCCCCCAATTCACACTTCCATCTAGTAACCCTCAAAATATTCTCTGCATATATGAGTTTGTTTTCAATATTGTTGTTGTTTTTGTTTATTTTGTTCTTTAAAATCCAAATGTGCATGAAATTATATGGCGTTTATCTTTCCCTGTCTGACTTACTCCATTCAACACAATGCCCTCCAGGTCCATCATGCAATATCTTTTTCCATCCCCCTACTTTTAGACTCTGTGTGTCTTTTAATCTGATGTAAGTCTCTTGTAGGCAGCATATGTAGGGGTCTTGTTTTCTTATGCATTTAGCCACCCTCTCTATTGCTTGGAACACTTAATTCTTTTTCTTTTGAAGTACTTATTAATAGATATGTAGTTATCCCCGTTCTCTATTTATATTTTTGCTACATACTTTTTCCTCTTCTTAAAGAAGTCCCTCCAACATTTCCCGTAATGCTGGCTTGATGGTGATGGACTCCTTTAGGTTTTTCTTGTCTGGGAAGCTCTTTATCTGTCCTTTGACTCTAAATGATAGATAGCTTTCCTGGATAAAGTAATCTTGGTTGTAGATCCTGGTTTTTCATCATGTTGAATATTTTGTGCCAAGTCTTTCTGTCCTGCATAGCTTCTTTTGAGAAATTAGCTGCCAGTCTTATGGGTACTCCCTTGTAGGTAACTAACTGCTTTTCTCTTGCTGCTTTTAAGATTCTCTCTTTGTCTTAAACCTTTGGCATTTTAATTATGATGTGTCTTGGTGTGGGCTTCTTTGGGTTCATCTTGTTTGGGATTTGCTGCGCTTCCTGGGGTTGTATGTCTATTTCCTTCACCAGGTTAGGGAAGTTTCCTATCATTATTTCTTCAAATAGGTTTTCAACTTCTTGCTCTTCTCCTTTTGGCACCCCTATAATGCAAATATTGTTATGTTTGATGTTATCCTATATATTTCTTATGTTATCTTTATTATTTTGGATTCTTTTTTTCTTTTTGCTGATTGGGTGTCCTCTGCTACCCCATCCTCTATGCTGGTGATTCAATCCTCCATTTGATTCCCCCTAATAAACTTTTCATCTCAGATATTATATTCTTCATTTCTAATTGGTTCCCTTTTATAATGTCCTTCTTCATTTTTATGGTTTTTATCTCTTTGGTAATGTACTCACTGAGTTCATCTATTCTTTTTCTAAGTTCATTGAGTTTCCTTATAATCAGTGTGTTGAACTCTGTATCTCTTAGATTGCTTGACTCCATTATTCCTGGATCTCTTCTGTTCTCTCATATGGTTTCTGTTTCTTTGTCTTCCCATTTCGGCTGCCTTTCTGTGTCTGTTTCTATGTACTAAGCAAAACTAAGTCTCCCATTCTTATTAACGTGTCTTTGTGTAGTAGGTGTCCATTGGCACAATCCTGAGAGGTGTGCAGCTGCAGGCAAAGTTTAGCCCCATCCTGTGCCCCTCCGGGGTCACCTGTTAAGATCCAGGAAGCAATTCACAGATTCTATGCTTATAGTTGCCTCAAGAGGCCACACCAGAAACTGAGGCTGGATGTCATCAATGTGGGGCTTGTAACTGCTCAGTAAGGGGTATAAGGCACGCTGAGCACCCCGCCGGATATGGCTGGATAGTGCACAAATTGGGATGGAATGAGTTTCAGGAAGTCTTCTGGGTGGCTCAACCTCTGTTATCCAATTTGATGATGTCTCAACTATAGCAGTGCCTGCATCCCCATGCTGGGAGGGGGAGGGCTCAACAGAGGAACAATGGATTCCACCAGCACTTCTGCCCAGGAGAAAGGCTCATCTTCATCTCTTGCCCTAAAGCCCAAAAACTCAGGGACCTCCAGATGTCCCTGGTGCTCTCAAGCAGCTGACCCTGCATTGGAACTCAGAGTGAGCAAGTCCTGTACTGCAAACGTTCAATAACGTTTGTGGCCCCTTTAAAAGGAACTCTGGCACTGCAGCCTCTGTCCCACTTAGCTATGTGGATCAAGGCAGCCTCACATCTCTGCTCCCTCCTACCATTGCAGGATAATTCCTAGTTGTAGTGCCTCTATTCATCCAGACTCTAGGCAACTCTGCTTGCTGTTTCTTCTGTGTTTTGTCACATTTTGGGTATGGTCTCAAGAGGAGATGTGTAAAGCTTCCACTTTTCACAACATCTTGCCTCTCCCTTGCCACCCCATCTTTTGATTGGAACATTTAATCTATTTGCATTTAAAGTAATTGTTGATAGTTAAGTAGTTATTGTCATTTTATTATTCATATTTTTTTTTCTTTTTCCTTCCTCTTAAAGAAGTACTTCTAACGTTTCCTGTAATACTGGCTCGGTGGTGATGAACTCCTTTAGCTTTTTCTTGTCTGGGAAACTCTTCATCTGTCCTTAGATTCTAAATGATAGCTTTTCTGGGTAGAATAATGTTGATTGTAGGCCCTGGCTTTTCATCACTTTGAATAGTTTGTGCCAAGCCCTTCTGGTGTGCAAAGCTTCTGTTGAGAAATCAGCTGACAGACTTATGGGAGCTCCCTCATAGGTAACTAATTGTGTTTCTCTTGCTGCTTTTAAGATTTCCTCTTTGTCTTTAACCTTTGGCATTTTAATTATGATGTGTCTTGGTGTGGGCTTCTTTGGGTTCCTCTGGACTCACTGTACTTTCTGGGCTTGTATGTCTATTTCCTTCACCAGGTTAGAGAAGTTTTCAGTCATTTCTTGAAATACATTTTTGATTCCTTGCTCTCTCTGTCTTCTCCTTCTGGTATCCCTAAGATACAAATGTTGATATACTTACTGTTGTCCCAGAGGCCCCTTTGACTATTTTCATTTTTTTTTTTGATTCTTCTTTCTTGTTATTGTTCTGATTGGGTGTTTTCTGCTACCTTATTTTCTAAATCGCTGATTTGATCCTCTGCTTCATCTAATCTACTGTTGATTCCTCTTAAGGTATTCTTCTTCATTTCAGTTACTTTAGTCTTCATTTCTGACTCATTCTTTTTTTATGGTTTCTATGTCTTTTTTTTATGTTTACTGTCTTTTGTTGAAGTTCTCACAGAGATCATCTATTCTTCCCCTAAGTTCATTGAGCATACTTATAAGCAGAGTTTTGAACTCTGCATCTGATAGATTGCTTGTCTCCTTTTTGTTTAGTTCTTTTATTTTAACTTTGTTCTAGTCTTTCAGTTGAGGCATTTTTCTTTGTCTCCCCATTTTGGCTGCTTCTCTGTGCCTGTTTCTATGTATTAAGTAAGGCTACTCTGTGTCCCAATCTTAGTAGAGTGGCTTTATGTATTAGGTGTCCTGTGGGGCTCATTGGAGCAGTCTCTCTGGCTACCTGAGCTGGATGCTCCAGATGTGGTCTCTGTATGGGTTGTGTGTGTGCCTTTCTGCTGTAGTTGAGCCTTGATTACTGTTTACATATCAATAGGAGTGATTGACCCTTGGGCTGACTGGTTGTGAAGACTGGCTGGTGAGGAGCTAACCCTATAGAGCAAGATTCACTTTAGCAGGGCTCTGGTGCCTGCTCAGTCTGCTCTTTTGGGTGGGTCATCCTCAGATGGAGCCCCGGGTGGTGCTCTGGCCGTGTCAGAATCTTGCCACTGGGGTGGGGACCTACCACTGACCAAGTTCAGCTGTAGCCTGTACCCTGCCTGGGTCCACCTAGCAAAAGTCACCAAGAAATCTACAGATGGCTGCCACCTGCAATGGGCTTAAAAGTGCTTCTAGAGGCCTAGCCACAAACCGAGGTTGACTGCCACCAGTTGTGCTTGGGGCTGCTCAGCAAGAAGTACACTGATGCCAAATGCTGCTTGGTTGGGTTTTGTGAACCTTGAGAGATTTGGGGAAAGTCCACAGTATTAGCCCAAACAGGCCATTTGTGTAAAAAAAGTTACTAGAGGTGGCTTGGGTGTGCCTGCAAGTTGGGTACGGCAGGGTCTCAGGGAATTACTAGGATGGGGTGACTAGTTTTAGCCAAGTTGATGGAGACTCAGATATGGAGGCACCTGCTTCTGCATGCCTGCAGTGGGGAGGGTTCAACAAAAAGACAATTGCCTCTGTCAGCACTTCTGTCTGGGAGAAAGCTTACCCTCAAGCTCTTGCTCTGAAGCCAGACAACCCAGTTCCTCCCTGCATGTCCTTGGTGCCCCTCAAGCTGCTGCCCCAGCTCTGGAACTCAGCACAAATGAGTTTACCAGTGAATAATTCTGTGTGCATGAGCCCTTTAGGCGGAACTCCATCTGCCCTCCATTTCACGCAGAAGTTGTGGCTGTTTTCACAGCCAGAAGTTGTGGAACTTCTCTTCTCAGCACTGCTTCCCTTCGTTCCTCAGGGAGTACTCCACAGCTGAGATATCCCTCTTGATTCTCGACCGCTACCCATGGGAATGGGACCAGCTCGTTTTATGTCTCCACCCCACCTACCAGTCTCAAAGTGGCCTCTTCTGTGTTTCCCCAGTTGTAGGACTTTTGTTCAGCTAGACTTCAGGTGACTCTTAATGATGGTTATTCTGTAGTTTAGTTGTAATTTTAATGTGGTTGTGAGAGGAGGCAAGCACAGTATTCACCTACTCCATCATCTTGACTGGGACAGAGCCATATCCCCTTTTTAAATGGCTGCTTTAAAACCAAGCAGACAAGATTATCTGCTTTGTAGATTATCTCTATATGTCATCAATGCACTTATTATAGTCATCTCTCACCCTCTGTAGCATGTGCACATAACGAAGCAAGCCTATGACTTTTTCACCTCAATATCTCCAGCATTTAGCATTGTAGCTGACACAAAGTAGGTGCTGACACAAATATTTAAACTATGCACTTAAAGGAAGCAGAAACATTGATTTTAACCTAAATATTATGGGACACATAATGAGACTTGACGGCTTTGATGCACTTGTTTCCTTTTACAGGCCAATAAAATATATACAAGTTACTGTTTCATGCTTGGTTCTCAAGAATCAGATGCTGAAATGGAAGCTGTGGTGCAGGGTATTTATTAAGTATCAGCACTTGTGGAAAGCCAGGGGAGAAGCAAGCTTGGGCAGAAAGAGAAGCAGAGCTGGCATGCCTCAGACAGCCCAGTGGACAGCTCTGGAGTCAGGTTTGCCCACTAAAGTTGTCTTTCATCAGAACAAGATAGCCAGACTCTTATACCTCCACCTCTATCACTCATTGGATATGAGTCATTGCTGGAAGAGCATGCCCTTGGGCAAGGTAATTCTTTAGCTGAAGGGATTGACAGCTGAGGCAACAAATCCTTCCTTAGTGCTTGTTCATGTTCACCATAGCCACCAAATTTAAAATATTCTGTTTACCACACGAGAAGATGATATCCATATTTGAGGGCACAGAATGACTTTAATCAACAAGAAATTTTAAATTATATTCTGAATTGAATTAAATAAAATGCCTATGCTCTCATAAATTTATGGTAGAATATACCAAAACATTTCACTAATATAGTGAAGTCTTACAGAAAGATACTGGTTTGTTAGCATGTGATGTCATTTTCTCATGAAATACTGTCCTTCAGCAAGTAGTTGCTGGATATCTGTTTGTGCACTGAAACAGGAATTACTAAGCAAAGCATTCCTCCAGGTGTGTAATGATAGCACTATAGAAAGAACCTCTTTTCCCAGATGCAAGCCTCTCTACTGCTCTAACTCCTGAAGGGTATGAGCATGTCTGTCCACCAGGATGTGGTTGCACCTGGAGTCATGAAGAAGGCAGCATCAGCAGGACAAGATCCCTTTCTGATCTAAGCTTTCTCAACCTTTTGACCCCCATGCATCCAGTATTCCATCTTGAGTAGCTCTCTTGCTCAAGTGTGTATGTTTTGACAAGGCCTGAAGAAGTGACCAAAAACAGATCTATACCTTAATTTCTCCAAAGTCACAAGGAAGAAATCAACTTACTCAAACAGTTGCTAGTCATAGTGTGTATACACCCAACACATTATGTTCCACCTAATAGAACATAATGTGTTGGGTGGATTAGAAAACACTTGAGTTTAGTAGAAAGTCAACCACTATTTCTTCAGGACCAAGAAGGGTTGATTTGTTCTTAATTGTAAGTTTTAAAATGAATTCAAGAGCTTACATAAATAAGACTTAAGAGATTGGTCTAGGAAACTGAGATCTCAAGAAAATTCAGTCCATAAACCCATCTATCTTCTAATGCAGTGTTAATTCATTATTATTAAACGCTTATAAATGATGAGGGTAAATTTAGTTTACAAGAGGCTTGCCTTACACCATTATGGATTATCATACATATTTTTAATATTTTAGCTACTAAGATTATAACATATTTAATCCATCTTTATTCATGCATAGCAAATGGAGAAGACAGGTGAACATTCTTTAGGCATTCCAGCAGTAGTATTTTTCATTGGTTAATGTTTTCACTTGGTTCTCTCAGTCCTAAATAGGATAGACATTAAAATAAGGCTAAAAGTTTAATTTTTGAAAGATAAAATACAAATTCCATAGTAACTTAATATCCAATGTCTAAAGTCTCTCAGTTCTCAGGGCTATTTTTAGGTCTTCAGAAAAAATACAACATTTTTTCCTTTTTCTCAGCCCTGATGGTCCCCATTTAAACTTGCCTGTCTTGCCAAACTCTTTTCCAGCCCATTCACCATTTCAGCATCCAACATACTGAAAAGAGTGAGGTTCTTTTCACTGGTAGAGGGAAGGGAAGTATCTGTGGCTGTGGAGCAGGAAGCCTTGGTTTTAGTTCCAAACTCAAGATTTAGTATGAGACTTTGGACAAGTTCCTAGGTCTCAGCAGACCTCCATTTGCTCATCTATTTAGGGAGAGAAGAGGATGGGTGCTTTTTAATGGCCCTCTCAATGCCACTGTTCTATGATTCTCTAAAGTTTCAAGCATATTCTGTTCATTTCCATGGGGGAAGCTTTGACAGTAGACCATGTCATAGGATTTGAAGGAAATATTTTCTATGGCTTCCAGGGAATTTAGAAAAGATGAGTCATGTAACTATCCCCTCCAGTCCCAAATCGGTAGTAAGGAAATAAAGACTGGAGTTTGGGGCATGTGATTCTCAAAGCAAACTGAGTTTTCAAAGCTAGGAAGAGATATTTTAAGGCTAGAAGTATCGTTTCTACTTTCTGATTGGTGACGTAAAAGAGTAGCTATAAATGTGACCAGTGGTTAACACTTTCATTATCAGTTAAGAATTATAACCATTTAACTTTAGGTATCAAATTTAATTCTTTTTTTTTTTTTTATGACAAAACTTCATGTAATGGTCCAAATTACCATTTCATATTTGCCTTTAGAGTGAGACTTCCAACATAGTGGACTGGCTGACTCCATCACAATGAAGGTTAAGATTAAGGTCAAGGTTTAATAGCATTCGTTTCTCTGTGTTCCAAAGCCACAAATACAAATTTAACATTGTTAGCTCCCTGGAAAATGCGTGAAAGCTAAGCCAAAGAGTTTGAAAAACCATCACCTCTATAAGAAAAGTAATTCACAGGTTGGCTGCACTAACAGTGAGGTGCACATTCATCTCTAATGAACCAAGACAGCATGGTGTCAGAGTTGCCCTGGAAACTGAATTGCCAGTCTAGGTTAGTGTTGAGATGTCTAAAGTAGACATAGCACTATGCTGGCACCATGAATATTCTCATAATGCTCAGGAGTACCATTGGACATGGAGCACTGGATGGTCAATGGAATAAAAACCATTGTTAGTGAACTATCTGTCCTCTTCAGACTTCATTCATGGATACTTATTCTCTTCTGAGAAAAGTGAAGAGGCTAAAAAGGAGACAACTTCTCTATTTCATCCTATAGTTCCTAAGGAAGCCAGATGCATCAGATTTTGTGCTTATTTAATAAATTAAATTCTGAGATTAAAAGCCAAATAAACCACCACAAACCTAGGACATTAATTTCAAAAAAATGCCCTTCCAGCATGCATTCTAGAACCCCGTCTCCCTCTTTCTGGACTCCCCCACAAACCAGAGGGATACATCATAGTAGGATATTTAGTAGGAAAAAACAATACTTACACAGTCGAAATTTTGACAATACTCTCTTTTTATTTCACAATATGGGAATAACTCAAATTTTAGTCTTAAAGACCAAAATATATTTGAACCAAATGTTCAGAAGATGAGCCAGGCCACCATTTTGGCAACAAGTTTCACATGGACAAGAGAATGTTGGAGAAGGATGCCCACAGCATGGCTAAAGCTATAGCACACCCACAAATAGATTCATACTTTGTTGTCTAATTTACATGCATGAGTACAATGCATTCTTCATGCCACTAGTACATATATGCTTTTTTCAAAGTCAGTACAGGATCTAAATTTGTGCAGGTCTTTTAAAGTCTGCGTCTATACAAAATTTTATCATAATTTATCTGCGAGAGCCTTTAGGTGACAAATTCTTTATGCTACCTTTACTTCCCAAAAGTCATTTCTGAATAATAATTACAGCTACCAGGAGTTCCAGCATCACATAAAAGAATCTGTTTGTTAGTTATTTGAATGTCAATAAACTGGCTGTGAGTGAACCTGGTTAAACATATCCACATGCTTGGTGCCTGGAATTTGAAATTGGTAATCTTTAGCAGCAATAGCAACTCTAGACCAAATGACAAGATAAACAATAACCAGACAATGTCCCAGACAGAGCTGAGTTTTCCTGCTTTGCAAAGCAAGTGCTTCCCTAATCTGCACAAAACAGTAACAGCCTGACCCACTATTGCCTGGGGGCCCACTTTTCCTATTAATACTGAATTGTTGGAAACCCAAACTACATTCAGCGCCAAGGGGGAACATGCTTGAATCTGAAAAGGGAACTAAAAGAAATTGTACCAGGGAAAGGAGACAGAAATAGAAAACAAGTTCCCAGAGTATCTCTGTCAACAAGCATGTAGAGTCTTTATTACTAGAATATGCAGAATCCCGTGAAAATTGCTGCATCTTTTTTTGCTTTAACTCTTTACTTGCCAGTCCTTCCCTGGTGGGTTGAACTGCCTCAACAAAAATGGGAGGCTGTCCCATCCAGAAGCCACTGAACAGCAGGTCTCAGGAGCCACACTCCTCGCAGAGACAGGAGAGGATGTACCGGTAGGTGGCCGTGAGTCGCATGCCCCCTGAACAGCGCAGCCGCAATGCCTTCAGCTTAGAGGTCTGGGGCCGGCAGCAGTGACAGGAGGAGCGGAAGGGCTGCTTGAGGACAGCGCTGAAAGACACCAAGGGCTCAGAGCGCGATGCCTGGCTGCATTGCCCCTCACACCTGGCCAGAAGCACCATCTGGGGAGAAAAGAAAGGTGGTTACCCTGCGGAGATACCAAAACCTCAGCCAGGCCCCACAGTCTCCTTTAAAAGGCACTAACACTCTTTGTCAATTTATGCTGATTAGACCAGTGGCTTTCAACTCTGGGTGCACATTAGAATCATCTGGCAAAACTTGTTTTGTTTTGTTTTTCAGTTGGCAAACTTGTTTTTAAAATGTCAACATCCAGGCCCCATATCAGACAAACTGAGTCAAAATCACTGAAGATAGGACCAGACTTTTGTGATTTTCAAAGCTCCTTAAGTGATTCTGACGTGCACTGAGAATTTAGAACAACTGGCTGAGGCTCACCACCATGACATGCAAATAAAAATCCAAAGACAAAAGAAATTTCTTCAAACAGGTAGCAGTCTACCATGGGCCCAATGCCAATTCTACCAGTCTCAAAATGCAGAAAGTCATTCCAAATTAAAATCAGAGAGTAAAGAATAACAACATAGAGCTCCAGTCAAGATGGCGGAGTAGGTAAACACTGTGCTTGCCTCGTCTCACAACCACATTAAAATTATAACTAAACTACAGAAAAACCATTGAGAATCACCTGAAATCTAACTGAACAGAAAGAAGTCCTACACCTGGGGACACACAGAATAGGCCACCTTGAAACTGGTAGGAGGGGCAGAGACATGAAACAGGCTGGTCCCACTCCCGCATGTGGCAGTTGAGAATTGTGAGAGGTATCTTGGCTGCATAGGTCCTCTCAGAGAAGGGATAGATCCCGGCCCCACACTGGGCTCCTCAGTGCCAGAAAGAGAAGTCCTCAGAACATCTTGCTGTGAAAATCAGCAGAGATTGTGGCTGAGTGAGACAAAGGGTTGGGGATGTTCCAGGCACTCTTAAGAGACCCAGCACAAAATTACTTGCTGACAGACTCACTCACTCTGAGCTCCAGCGCTGGGAGAGCAGCTCAAAAGGTGCTAGGGACACACGGGGAGGAAATGAGTTGTCTAGCTTCAGAGTGAATGCTGGAGGGGCAGGTTTCTCCCAGACAGAAATGCTGGCAGAGGCCATTGTTCCTTTGTTGAGCCTTCCCCCACCTGGCTTGCAGACCCAGGCAGATGCCATATTTGAGTCTCCATCGGCTTAGCTAAAACTGGCCACTTCACCCTAGTGAGTTCCTGAGATCCTGCCCCTCCCAACCTGTGGGCCTGTCTAAGCCTCTTTCACTGGATTTTACAAATGACCAATCTTTGTTCATGCTACAGACTTTCCTAAAATCTCTGAAAGGTTCACAAAACCTAAACAAGCAGCATCTGGCTAAGATGCCCTGTACTTCTTGCTGAGCAGCCCCAACCCTGGAACTAGCAGCAATTGCCTTGATTTGGGACTTGGCCTCTCAAGGCACTTCCAAGCCCAGCATGAGTGGCAGCCATCTTCAAATTGCTGGGTGGCTCATGCCAAGTGGCCCCAGGCAGGACATGGGCTGCAGCTGAACTCGGCCTGAGGCAAGGCCCCTCTCAGGAGGCCCCAGCCTGCATGCCCAGCGGCCAGCTCTGGTCTGAGATAGAGCACTACCTGGGGTCACATTTGAGGACGACACACCCAAAGGACAGATAGGTCAGGCACTAGAGCCCTGCTAAAGCGAATTTTGCTCTGTAGGGTAAGCTCTGGCACAACAGCTCCTTCACTGGTCATGGCCAGTCATCACAGCCTGAAGGTCAATCCTCCCATTGACAAGCAAATAGCAACCAAGGCTCAACTACAACAGGAGGGCACACACAACCCATATAAGGGACATACCTGGAGGACCGAGCTCAAGTGACCAGGGAAGACTGTGCCACTGGGCCCCACAGCACACCTACTACATAAGGCCACTGTACTATGACCAGGACACGTAGCAGGCCTACCTAATACATAGAAACAAACACAAGTAGGCAGCCAAAAGGGGAAGACAAAGAGACATGTCCTAAATGAAAGAACAGAACAAAACTCCAGGAAAAAAAACCCTAAACAAAATGGAGACAATCTACCAGATGCAAAGATCAAAACACTGGTTTTAAGGATGCTCAGTGCACTTAGGGGAAGAGTAAAGGAACTGAGTGAGAACATTAACAAAGAGATAGAGAACATAAAAATGGAGACAGAAAACATAAAAGAACCAGTCAGAAATGAAGGATACAATAACTGAAATGAAAACTATGTTAGGAAGAATTAACAATGGATTAGATGAAGCAGAAGATCAAATCAGTGATTTAGAAGATAAGGTAGCAGAAAACACCCAATCAGAACAACAACAAGAAGAATAAAAGAAAAAGGAGAATAGTTTTAGGGGCCTCTGGGACAACATCAAGTGTACCAACATTTGCATCATAGGGATACCGGAAAAGAAGAGAGAGCAAGAAATTGAAAACCTATTTCAAGAAACAATGACTGAAAACTTCCCTAACCTGAGTAGGAAATAGACATACAAGCCCAGGAAGCACAGTAAGTCCCAAACAAGATGAACTCAAAGAGGCCCACACCAAGACACATCATAATTAAAATGCCAAAGGTTAAAGACAAAGAATCTTAAAAGCGGCAAGAGAAAAGCAGTTAGTTACCTACAAGGGAGCACTCATAAGACTGGCAGCTGATTTCTCAACAGAAACTTTGCAAGCCAGAAGGAATTGACAGGAAATATTCAAAGTGAGGAATAACAAGGACCTACAACCAAGATTACTCTAACCAGCAAAGCTATCACTAGAATCTAAGGACAGATAAAGAGCTTCCCAGATAAGAAAAAGTAAAAGGAGTTCATCACCACCAAGCCATTATTACAGGAAATGTTAGAGGGACTTCTTTAAGAAGAAGAAAGAAAAATAACAAAGATAAAAAAATGTGAATAATAAAATGGCAATAACTACATATTTAGCAACACTTACTTTAAATGTAAGTGGGTTAAATGCTCCAATCAAAAGATAGGGTGGCCGAATGGATAAGAAAACAAGACCCTTACATATGCTGCCTATAAGAGACTCACTTTAGATCGAAAGACACACACAGACCAAAAGTAAAAGGATGAAAAACATGTTGCATGAAAATGGAAACAAACCAAACCAAACCTGAGGCAGCAATACTTAAACCAGACAAAACAGACTCTAAAACAAAGGCTATAATAAGAGACAAAGAAGAACCCAGTACTAACATTTCTGTGTATTTATTTGAAGAAACTCAAAACACTACTTTGAAGGGACATGTGAATCCATATTTTCATGCAACACTATTTACAATAACCAAGATATGGAGGCCACCTGGGTGTCCATCAATAGATGAATGGATAAAGAGGTGGTACATATATACAATGGAATATTACTCAGCCACAAAAAGAATGAAATCTTGCCATCTGTAACAACATGGATGGACTTAGAGGGTATTGTGCTGAATGGAGTAAGTCAGGCAGAGAAAGACAAATGCCATATGAGGAATCTAGAGAACAGGATAAACAAACAACAGAAACAAACTCACATTTACAGAGAGTATTTTGATGGTTGTCAATTTGGGAGTGGGAGATCTGTGAAGTGGGAGAGGATTAAGAGGTACAAACTGGTAGTTACAAAACAGTCATTAAGCTATAGAGTTTAACATGGGGAATATAGTCATTAGTATTGTAATAACTACTGGATTTATTGGGATGATCATTTCCTAAGTTATATAAATTTCTAATCCTTGTTTTGAACACTTGAATTAATACAATATTGTATGTCAACTATAATTGAAAAAATAAAAATATATACATTTTTTAAAAAAGAATAACTGCAGAAAAAAAGAATTTATTAAGTGCAGGATATTGCTAAACAAAAAGAATATGGTTTCTGAAGAAGAAAAAATGGGTAAACTGAGTGATACTTAGGGAAAAATATTCTAGGCACTACAACTTGAAACAAGAGCTTGAAATCTAAACAGAATACATTTGGGGCCCTAGAATGGTATTTCTGGGCTTATATATTGATGAAGTCTGAGATTTATGCAATGACATCTTCAGAGTCATTTAGGACAAATACTAACTCATTCTAACCATCCCCATTTCCAAAGGTAGATTACAATGATAATAAAGCTCGAGATGAAATCCAAAGGCTGTGTTCTTTATAAGTGGCTTTTAATGTGGCTTCAGAAAACAGACTCTTTTAAGAATCTGTTACAAACTACCAAAGTTACCCCCAGAACAATGGACATAGCACACACTCAATATTTTGCATACAGCTTAAGGGGTGAAGCAGAGGCTCACTTATTTATCTTATACATAAATCCTGGTAACCTAGGAGTGGCTGCCATGGGTAGGTAGGGTGGGCAGTTTGACTCATTAAGCTATTCATTAAGCACAGAGAGGGTGAGGGGAACCTGAGATTATTAATCCATATTTATGTGGGAAGGTTTTGTTTGGTGAATTTCATATTAAGTGATGGAGAAAAAGTTGCCCTATAATTCCAGAACCAACAATAAGAACATAAAAAGTGGAATTATTCAAATAAAAGATTAAAAGGTACATACATATATGTATATACATGAAACCATTTGACATTTACTTCATGATATTTAAGGAATTAGCGGTTATTAAAAACTCACCAGCTGTTATCTCTGACATTATCCTTTAGGTCAGAATTAAACACCCAAGGATTAAAAGATGGAAATGACTTTCCAAAATGAAGAGAAGATGACTTTTGATAATTATAGATCACTAACATCATTACCTGAGAAGATGCTGGGATGAATCCAACAATCTCTTAGCAATCAACAAGAGAATATGAGATACTAGGAAACAACCAGCAGGGTTTGGCGAAGATAAGCTGAGCAAGACCTACTGATTTATTTTCTCTGAAAGATCACAGAAGCAGAGAGAAAATGGCAGCTGCTTTGATTTTATTAAAGCTTTGATTCTGCTCTCCACATTGATAGGTGAAACAGACATGATCTTAAATAGGTTTTGAGAGATTATGCCAGAGGTCAGTAGTACCTGGGCCAGTCTTTGGTGCCTACCCCATCCCTCTAATGAGAGAGGGAGTCCAAGGTCTTCCCCAGACCTTTCTCTGCACACCTACCAGTACACGGGAAGATCTCCTTGACATCTTACTTTGAAGTAGTGTTCAATTTATTCATCTCTAATTTAGATAATCTATTAGGTAGATTAAGCAGTTATTCAAAGAATCACCTCCCAAAGTGGAGTCTTTAGAGATCTAGTTTCAGTTTGGATGAATATGGCCGAACTGGGCCAACGGACTTAATGCAGAAGAGCAAAAACATGATGGTACATCATCCCCAAATGATATAGATACAGGTGAACCAAATGTAGACCTCAAATGACAAGGCAATCAGCGCTGTCTGTAAAATGACCAAGTTGGCAATATAGGGCCATTTGTAGAAGAACTATCATGATAGTGATTTCACTAAAAGTTTTCAGAGTCTCGATCTCCACCTTTGGCTCATTCTGAAAGATAAGAACTCCAGCACCGAAGATCCTGGCAATACCTTAAATGGGCCCCTCTTCCTCAGGAGCTAGAATTTCTGAGTAAGGAGAATGCACAGACATGTACAATAAACACCTTTAGTGGTTCCTGCCCGCCTGCCCCTCAGCCTTCAGAATAAAATCTAAAATCCTAAATCCTGAATCTAAGGCATTAAGATCCTTCATGATCTGGATTTCACATATCTTTCCAGTCTTTCTTACAGCTGTTCTCATTTTCATCACCCACTCCCTATTCTGATCTAGCTTAATTACTTAGGAATCCATGGAACTATCCTGAATTTCCCTGCCTCTTCTCTTTGCTCATGTCTTTCCTCTCTTGGGAATGCCCTTTCTTCTTAGTTCTGCTTAATGAAATCCTAACTATCCTCCATTGTCAGATTCATATGCTTTCTCCTTGAAGAAGAGACTGTGAAATAATATTGGGCCCTTGATGTTCTCAACACACACATGCAAATCCCCTCTGGGAGATTCCCAATATATAGATCTCATCGCAAAGCTGAAAATTATATTAAAGTCTGCTGTGCTTTGTGAATGTATGTTGGATAAGTAAAGTGAGGAGTCTGGAAGACAAGATCCATAAATGTCATTAAGAAATGGAAGGGATAAATATCTGCTCTCCAGATTCACTCTCGGTACTCCACATTTTAGTCTCTGGCATGCCTTGCTTGTGTTACAGATATAACGAACATTTTCTGACTTCTTCCAAAACAGAGTTTCTCAAATTATAATATGTATGTAAATAATCTGAGGAATCTTGTTAAAATGTAAAATGTGATTAAGTAGTTCTGAGTGAGGCTAGAGATTCTGAATTTTTCATAGGATTCTGGTTGATGGTACTGCTGGACTAACATCCACACTTTTACTAGCAAGGCTCTGGACCTGTTAAAGCCTAAGAGGCTCTCCTCCAGATGCATCACTAGATAGTGATAATTTAGCTAATAATAATAATGGCAGCAAAAATTTATCAAGCACTTACACCATTCAATCTCATTTAACCTTCATAACAATCCTATACTAAAGGTACTACATGTTATTTCCTGTGCTATTACTACAGATAAGGCTTAAAGAGTTTAAATAACTTTATCGAACTCACATATCTGGTAAAAGGCCGAGCTGGAATCAAACCCATGTCTGTCTAAAACCAAACCCCTGGTCTAAATCACTATAATATCCCACCTCTCCCTGATATAAGATGTTTTCCTGAGGCATGAGTCAACTCACACCTTCTCTAATCTACTTTGATCTGCCTCTGAGAGACCTAACCATATCGCAACCATACAAGTCTGACCTTTTTCTTATAGGCTTTTTGGGACACATTTTCATCACCTCCAAGGTTATGCAGAGATGAATCTTCTAAGAGCCATAGTAGTCCTAAATAATATCTCCTCCACTATCAAGACCTTCATTCAGCTCCATCCCCCAGTGATTTGGGGACTCCCAGGGACTCCGAGCAATTCACTGGACAGGACCACATACTCTCTAACTTCTAATCAATTCATCCTTCAGTTCGACAAACTTTTGACACCTTCAAACACCAGTTTGCCTGCCAAAACATGGTGGCCCCCAGTTTGTGGTTGATGTACATTCCTCATGTTTGGGTAACTGCACTTCAGTGCTCTTAATGGAGAGTTCCCACACTGCTCCATTATCAAATCAGGAAAATAGTTTCTTTTGTCAAAATACCCATGTGGGATTCCATCGTTAGACAATGGGTTCAACAGTTGGTTATTGCTCATAAGACCTCCTATTGACTTCTCACAGCCCAAGTGGGTGACAGATACATGTTATTTGCTTTGAGTCCAGTTTAACTTTTACTATCTTGTATTTCAGAAAAAAGTGCCCTTATGCTAGGAAGCTAGGCAACTCCTCCAGCAGCCCTTTTGTATCCCCCAACCTTGGAGTCACTTGGCTCCAGCTCAATGTGAAAGCCCATTTCTCCCAATAAGAAGCAGAACTACCAGGTTCAGAGTGTTTGTTCAAGGATAGGCTCCTTCATGTTCTAATCTAATTTCTATGTGCTGAGGCTAAGAGTGATAAAAAGGTCCTTGGGGTATAATAAAAGAATAGTAAGGATGATGATACATAACATGTTTTGAACATTTACTAGGCTCTAGGCACTGTGCCAAGCCCTTCACATGCAACTTAATTCTTAATAAACATTTCATAAGATAAACTCTCCCCATTTTACAAATTAAGAAATTAAAAGGCAGAAGATAAGTTACCAGCCTGAAGTCACATAGTTGTACAATGAAGGGCCAGGCTTATGAACCAAGACTGTCTGATTCCTGAGCCTTCTCTCCTAACAACGGCATTGCACTGTTAATCCACGACAGTCAGCCTTTCAAGCTCTCAGGTTTCATAGTGTTATGACACTCAAGATGGTCATGGACAAGTTCAGGCTACATTGTGAGATCAAAGATTGTACTGCTCCTTCTGGTGAATCTGCCATAGTTTTTAGACAGTTATGTCTTTTCTGCGACACACAACTATCTTCTGAATGAGAAAAAAAAAACCCAGGCACAGATGGTTTTCATCACCTTTGTTGAAAGACTCTTACCATCGCCAAAGTCATTTTCTTCTCCTGTTATGTTGAACTCCCATGAATTCCTGGCTCAGGCCATGACTGATTAGATGTCTCCATCAGTATCAGAATAAAGACACACCTCTCCATTCCTAGAACAGGGTTTGGACTATTTTACCCCAATTGAGTGAGAAACATATTTTGTCTTTTTTTCTCAGTAGTGAACATTGTGCATTTCTTATTCTATGGCATCCCTTGAAGCACTCCCTTTCTCCTCAGGAACAATATTTATCCACGTTTCTTCCATTCCTTTTCTCACCAACGCTCTCAACAAGTGACTGTTTAACTCATCTCTCAGATCAACCTATACTAGGCTGACAGCATCAGCAAAATTGCAACCAGAGGAATAAAGCAGGGTAGGGTGGGGGGGGAGTGAGATCTTTGATGGGATGAGTTGGAACTCTGAAAACTCCAACTGGAATCTGTTCACAATTCAAATAGACATAAGGAGGCTTTTGCACACAGAACAATTCCTCTCTCCCCCATTTATTTGAAGCATTATAAGGGCCAAAATTTTGTCTTTTTTTTTTTGTATTTTTGTGCCTCCAGTACCTACCACAGTGGCAGTACATAGTAGGCATTCAGTATACAATTGTCTTTCTTTAAAAAAAAAATTAAATCATATCTGCAACAACATGGATGAAACTTGAGGTTATTATGCTAAGTTAAATAAGTCAGAGAAAGACAAATATGGTATGATATCACTTATATGTGGAATCTAAAAAACAAAATAAATGAACAACAAAAAAACAGAAACAAACTCATACATACAGAGATCATTTTTATGGTTGCCAAATGGGAGGGAGTTTGGGGGATGGATGATAAAAGGGAAGAGATTAAGAAGTACAAATTGGTCGTTGCAAAATAATAACAGAGATGTAAAGTACAAAATATGGAATATAGTCAATAATATTGTAATAAGTATGTACAGTGTCTAATCACTATGTTGTACACCTGAAACTAATATAATATTGTATGTCAACTATAATTAAAAAATAAAAAATATATTTTAAAAATTAACTCATATCTCCTCAGTAGTTAATTGTGTTATAAACTTAATATTCCTGACTCTCTCGTTTCTTCTACTGCACTATGAACTTCATGGGCAGCAGTAGGAGATGGCTTGGGGATCCTAACTGCTCCTTCCCAACATGAAGCTCAGTCCTTGGCATGCCAGGACCCTTTTCCTCTGGGATTGTCCCAGGATTTGTCCCCTGAACCCTCCTCTTCTATTGGCGCAGCCCCTGTGGCCCTTCAGAGTTCAGCCAACCATATGTCATGGTTTCATGCCCTTGGCCTGGGGCTACCATCTCCCACTCATCTTCCTCACCAGCTCACTATCCCAATCTCAGTTCCTGATAATCTCTCCTTGGCTTGAATCCAGAAGTCATCCAGCTCCAGTCCTTCTTTCCTCCATTCACCTGGGAGGGGAGGTCAGACAGCAAGATCTATTTCTCTTAAACTTTTATCCCCACTCTTAGCACCCAGCACAGCAGCTTACATTTTCTTTGTTCTTCTGCATGCTCCTCCCAACCCTGCCAAGTTTCTGTGTTCAACAAGAACCACAATGAGGTTCATTCTCCTAATCCTTTAAGGTTATAGGAGATCCCAATAGTTATTGAGATCGCAGTAGTGACTGAAATAGAAAAGTAAGTCTAAACACCTGTCCAGTTTATAACTTCATCATCAAGATCATAATATCATTTATTAATGTCTACTATATGCCAGCCACTGTGCTGGATGCTTTTCAAATATCATTGCCCATGCCTTTAGGTAGACAGCATTTTACATGGCAAGAAATTCACTCATTTGGCATGTGGAACTGGAATTGAAACCAGGTCTATCTCACTTCAAAGTCTAGAATGTCTCAGTTCTATTAAAGACACCCCAGATAGCTCGTTTCCATTAACCACCGACTTTTGCCTATTTGTTCTATAGCCTTTACTCACTTAGAAGTTCAGGAAAGATTGTAAATGAACCTGCCACTCCCGGAATCTTTTGTACCCAATCTGAGGAGGTCTCACCACTGAAAGCCACCAGACACATCCTAATTTGTGGCCACAATGACCTCCTTGGTGGACCCCTGTAGCTAGTCCTTTCTGCCTGACTCCACCTCAGCTCTTTCCTGAATTTTTAGAAGATGGGCAACAGGCCCCTGGAGCTAGCCAGTTGTAAGTTTAGGGCTAGCGGGGAACAAGAAGTTTTATGGAAGGTTCCCAGGAAAACTTTCACTACTAGTTCTAATTCTAGAAAGATTATTGAGTAAAAAAAATCATAATTTGCAGCAGATCAGAAGTTGAGCTTAGTTCCTGCTTTCTACTTGCATTCCTTCAATATGAAGATACAAATAGTTGAAAGATGGATACTCTGAAGCAGACGTTGCCATTCCTGGACTATATGACATGGAACAATCTACTTAATACTTCTTTCAGGTTTCATTTTTTCTTGCCAGTAAAATGGGAATGATGTCTCCTATCACAGGTTTGTTAGCATTGATTAGATTACATAGTATGAAGTTCCTGACACATATTAGATGTTCAAGCAAGTGCCCTCCCTTCCCTGAGCCTGGATCACAAACTCCCCTTCATCTGTCTTCTTAAGGCCATACACTGAATACTTGTAAGTCAGGAAGCATTAACAATTGAAAAGTAAACATTAGGCATGTTTCTAGTAAATAATAGCCTTTGAATATCATGTTGGGGGAAAATTTTTACAGAGAGGAAAAATCTACCTAGTCTCCTAGGGTAGATTTTTGTAAAAACTGTTGTCTGTTTTCTATATGGAAGTTAAATGCTTTATCACAAGTCTACAAAGACAAACAACTTTATTAAATGAGACCCATTAGAGAGAAGACCAGCCTGAGTCTGTGAAAGTTAAGAATTATGAAATAATTTAAAATTAAAAACAGTTTTTGTTTGGGGGTACATAAAGAAAATCAATTCAGGAAATGTCTGGGTAGTCTAGATTCTTCCAGGCATATTTTATGGCCAAGGAAGCACCATTTATGTAAAACTATTGCTATATTTGAGATAGTTTTGGATGTTTGAAAACTGGTCATTTTTTATGAAATTACAAATATTTCTCCTACTATCACAATTTTGTGCTATTTACCATGGCATTCTGGAAGAAACAGAAGTGAACAAGGATAGATTAAAGTGTATTTCCGGACTCATTCTCAAGCACTGTGAGTTTGTTGGGTTCGAGTTAATGACATCTCTTCTTTGACCTTCCCTTAACTAATGTTATAATTGCTAAGGCGTGCCTCCATCATTTCACATTTCACCAAATCTTTCCAGATTGTTTTTTTTTTTTTTCATTTTTGGAGACACTCCTGTTTCTTTGTTCCTTCTTATTATCACATTGACACTTTCTTTGAAATAATTTTAATTCCTTTTTTCTAAAAGAATTATGATTATGGAAGACAACTCATCAGAGGAAGAAATCATCCATGGAATAAGAAACACTAAATCCTAGCTGGTAACAGTATCTTGAGGTGGGGGAGGAGAAGCTAATAATTGCTCCAGTCAATTTCTGAGCAATCACTGTTGTAAAATCACGTCCCACCTCTTTTTACCAGTTTGTTTTAGGTTTTATTCCCTAAGAAGGGATTGCAGTCTTGAAAAAAATTTAAGTTTATCTATTTACTTTTTGTTTATTTCTACAAGTACAAATAAGAGACAGAAAGTTTTTCTTAAGTACAAGCAAGACTTTGGGACAAACAAATATCTTTTGTGCTGTTTGGTAACATTTAACTCTCTACTTGTCACAATCTTTCTCCTTAGGTCTATTTTTTCCCACAGTCATAGATCTTACTAATATAATGATTAAAATTATTTAACTTAAATTCTGATTCCCCAAAACTAAAACAAGCCATTATCATTGAGCTATAATCAGAGAAGTTATGGAAATTTTAAAGACAGACAGAAGTTGTAATGTTTTTAAATGGAGGGTAGAGAGATTAACTTATATGGTCTTAATTCTAATGATTGATATTACAAAAAGTTCTTAATTATACTGGTAACTTAAAAAATACTTGCCACATGAGAATGTTTAAGTGATTTTTAGTCTCAGGACTAAAAATGAAAATCTCTACAGTTGGCCTAAACAAATTTTTATTTACCAAATGTGAGCAAATTCCACTCATATGACTGTTTGGGGGCAGTGACAGTCATGAGAATTCTAATTCTGAGTCTGTTCTTCCCTACTATGTGCTTCCCTTCTGGTGGCTCATGTGTCTGGCCACTCTTGGTGGTCTTTGAAGCATGATAGTGTTTCCTACATCTTGTGCCAAAACTGAGACATCACTTGCATAGAGTGCCTGTGCAAAAACACATACAACCTATTCCAAACAAGAATGACATGCGTAAATAATGTAAAATGACAAATGACCAAATTACCATTTATCTTTTGAAATAATTTTAACATAAACATGGAAGGTGAAGAAAGCTTGGACCGTAAAGCCAATGACCAACTATTTCATCAGGAAACTCTTTGAAGAACCCCTCAAGAAATACGTTTCACTGTTCAATCATATTTCTTGACTCCCCTTCCTCTTTATTGCTGGTGGAGGTAGAAGGTATTATGATAACTTATAGACTCCATGATTTTTTTCTTGAAAAGAATACTACCGCTCACAAATTTCACAGCCAAAGATGAAACACACCCCTCAACCTTGTGTTTAGCAATGATTTTATTGTGAGAACTTTCCATCCTTTCCTATTGACCTTGAGCAGCCTGAAAAGAGAGAAGCTGGCTGTGTGTGCACAAGGTCAATTAGTCAGCTTTACTGACAAAACTGCAAAGTATGATGGGAAACCCTAAAAGCATGACTCTCTCACAAGCCCTGTGGGCCAACCTTATAGTTCGGGTTTGAGCTATCATCATAGTTATCCATCTCCTGGCTTCTCTCCTGTTTCTGGAAGTAATGCTACCTCACAGAAATCTTGATCTTACCTTTGAGCTACACTTGTACAATGGATGACTGATAGAATCGACATAGTGGTGCCTCATGCAGCGTCGAGGGTCCGAGTCCATCATGAACGAGCTGTCTGTTTTGCTGTCTGTATCTCCCATTAGCGCCAGCAGGGAGAGTACAGTAAAGGATGCAGCTAGTACATG
>NW_006440820.1:827123-832448 GCF_000325575.1 Pteropus alecto
AAAACAACAAAAACTTCCTAAGATGAACAGTAGAGGGAGGCAGAGGACTAAAATTTGAACGCCTTCACTTCCTAGGATCCAGTTCCTTTCAAAGAAAGGGCAGGATCTGGCTGAAGCTTTCTGGTTGTCATTGTCCTTTGTATGCCGGAGTTTTGTCTTACTCTTTGCACTTGCAATCCATCACCACTGTATCTGCTGCACAGCTGGAATAAAAACAGAAATTATTTTCCCCAGAAACATTTACTTAGAAAAACTAATGGAACCCAGGAGATATTGAGTAGAATTTGTCCATGTCATTTTGAGTAGAGAATATTGGTTTCTAGAGTGCCATTAGCATAAACTATCATCCATTCCAACCCCTCCCCCATAGATTATGCTACATATTTATAACCATTTGGAGGTGGAAACAGTGGTTTAATGGAAGCATGTGTTGACTTTAATTGTTGAAGTCCATGTTCCTAAGAACAAGAATAGTTTGAACTCATGGTAAAGATTAAACATGTGGTTCTGGCCAAAGCAAAACTGAATTGGGTGGTCTTATCCTTATCCCTGGATAGCGAGGTCTATTTAGTTTCTCAGTAAGCCTTGGTGTCAACGTCAGCTTACAGGGATAGAGAAGAGAAAGGTCAACATTAATGAACGCAGGCCACATCCCAAGGGAAGAAAGTACATTTTTCCATTTCCAAGTCCATACCCACACACCCACCTAATTTTCCACTTCTGTGCTCTGGGCTCATCCTGTTTTTGTTTTAAGCCCCATGCCACCCAGCATCAATGACAAACTGTATCTGAAATACAATTATGTTAACCGGCCTTCAGTGTGGTTAAGGCAATATGTGTATTTGCCAACACAGTCATGCATGTCTGCAGTCTTTGTAGCCTGAACACATGTATAATTTGAAAAAGTAAGTGGTCGTTGGAGCAGAGACTTACTATTAACATGGAATCACATTATACTAGTTTTCATGAAATTTGCTTTGTTCTTTTAACCATATACTTCTTGGACAAAGGACTGGGGTCCAGAGAGCTCCTCAGATCACTTCACTAAGCCCGTAGGCATGGCCAACACTGATGTTTTTTATCACAACAGAAGACAGAGAGTATAAAAAATATTTTCAAACATTTAGGAAAATTGGAGAGAATCTGATATTACATCCAAAACAAAAGGAACATAATTAAAGCTTCAGAAAAACTTTCAAAGGTAGTTCAAATAAAAGTTTGATTTTTGCTCACAATACAACATTTTTTAAAAAACTTCCTACTTATGGAAAGTCTGAATAAACAGGACAAAATATTGATAAGATCAAGATTAGAAGTTCAAGCCCATGTAAGTCAGTTTTGTTCTAACAGAGTGGCCCCAGACCCAGTTAGCTTCAGTTAACTGTCTTACAATTGTGGGGCAGGGAATCCCAAGTGGGAGAGAATTTGTGACATGGGGCTATTTCAGAGCACAGAATCCTTGGCAATGGCAAAACCTCAGCATGTGTGTTTGAGGGAAGTCCTATAAATTTCAGGAAGGACAGGGACCAGTAATGAAAGGACCTACCTAAACTCTAACACTGCCATTAATTAGCTGGAGGAACTTGCACAGGTCATTTAAACTGTTCTAGCCTGAGTTTCCTCATCTGTAGAGTAAGGGAGTTGGAAAATATGGCATCTGCAGTTCCTTCTTGCTCTAAAATGCCACTGCCTGATATTTACAAATTTAGTTACCACCATCTCCATATGCAGAACATAATCTTAAAGCTAAGGAGAACATCTTTTCATACATCTTTGCTTCACTTTTATGTGCATGCCAATGGCAACGTCTCATTAAAATTTATCAAACCTGAGCCTAAAGCTCCAAATTGGCAAAGAATGCAGAAAAGCATTTTTAAATTTCTTTTCAGCTGTATATTCTAGGTTTTCCTATGCACATTACACTGAAACTCACCAAGTTCAAAGGGCCAGTGCTTTTGGGGGTTCCATGTTCAGAGGCTGCAATATTACTGACCATTTCCTAAGTTTTAATATGACTATATTATCCCAAGTGGTTATCTATCTTTTTGAAGCCTTAATTAGTCTCAGAAAAAGAATTTATTAAATTTCTCTTTTCATCACTCCGGTCTACAGATATTTCCCCAGGAGTAAATGGCAAAGGGAGAAAGAGAAAAGCAGACATTCCAGTACTGGCCCTCCCTCTCCACTGCCAGCAACTTCTCTTCAGAGGTATGGCCAGGAACTATAGTTGAAGAAACAACTATATTTCATTTTCTTTCAAATGAAAGAAAAACATGTAGAGCATAAAGGTAAAAAACAAGCAGTAATATCAATAACGAAACCCTATTTATGTGTATGGATTGTTATATTTGCTGGCCTTTGCATTTTCTCCACAGGAAAGCAAATATAAAAATATAAAAAGCCCTTAAACATAGAAGATAGGCACTCTCACTCATCTAAGAGAAATGTAAATTCAAGTTCTTTGAGATTGTGTTCAATCACTCAGATCTAAAAAGATTCCAAAGTCTGATCATGCTCTCTCTTGGCAAGGCTGTGTGTGGGAAACAGACCCATTTTGGAGACCGTACAGTACAAATTGGTACAAATTCTGTAGAGGCCAATTTGGTAATATCTATTAAAATTGCAAATGTATATAACTTAGACCCAACAATTCCACTTCTAGGGATTATCCTATATGTGGGATTATGCAAGAGTATGGTATTCACTATAGCACTGGTTGTCATAGCATAACATAAAGCACAAAATATCCATCAGTAGGGGACAGGTTAAATATTTTATATAACATTCATACAATGAAATACTATTCAACTATATAAAGAAGAATTCAGAAATTCTAAAGTTTTGTGTTCTTAAAACAAGTAGGAATAAGAATATATATTTGTATCTATTTGTATTTACATGGAGAAACTCTGGAAGGATACCCAAGAAACTCTAGAATTAGTTACCTGTAAGGGTTGGAGGACAGGCATGGGAGAAAAACTTTTCATTGTTTATTTTATTTTTTATATTTTTGAACTTGTGAATGTATACCTATCCAAAATTTCATTAAAAAAAACCAATACTTTCTCTTTTTAAAGCTTGGTTTAAAAACACTAATTAAGTTAATAGATGTTTAATTTCTGTGCCAGTTCAAGTATTTTAATAGTATTATATTTTTATTTCTTATAAATATGGGAAGACATGTTAGTCTCAGTCAAATATTCTTCCAGGTGGACTTCTTGTACACTACTATCACTTAGTACCAATGTCCAGAATTGTAAATGCAGTTAATTTTTTCTCTGAAAGGTGTAGTAAAAAATATTTTTGCCAGCAAATATTATAAAGTTTATACTGATAAAGCGCAACAAACTAACAAGACAAACAAACAAAAACTCATAGATGCAGACAACAGTATAGTGGTTTCCAGAAGGAAAGAGGGGTAGAGAGATAGAAAAGGGTAAAGGGAGTCAGATATATGGTGACAAAAAGAGATTATCAGACTTTGGGTGGTGAATACACAATGCAATATACAGATGACATATTATAGAATCGTACACTTGAAACCTATATAATTTTATTAACTGATGTCATCTCAATAAACTTGATTTTAAAATGATAACCATAAAAAAAGAGGTACTTAATGTCACACAAAATGTAACTTTATTACCTGATTTTCTCTTTAAAGATAATAAGCTAAACCCGGAAGTAGTAATAAAGATAAAGTATAAAAGAATAACAGAGCAAATGTTGTTTCACCACTAATAAGATAGAGATTTTTTTATTTCAACACATTCATACAACATGACACTATTTGTTCAGTTTTTATATTGAACTCTGAAATAAGAATGCAAGCAATGACATAAATATGCCACAAAACTAACAGAACCTCAAAACATAAAGGTAAAATTCTTGCAATGTGACATTGAAATTTTTTCCTTGAGTGTTCAAATTGAATAATTCAACACTGTTGAAGAAGAAATAAACAATTATGTGTAATTATATGCTAACAAACTGTACAATCTGGAAGAAATGAATAAATTCCTAGAAACATACAATCATCCAAGACTGAATAAAGAAGAAACAGAAAATCAAAACATACCAATTACTACTAATGAAATTGAATCAGTAATCAAAAACCTCCCAACAAACAAAAGTCCTGGTCTGGATGGCTTTATAGGAGAATTTATCAAACATTCAAAGAAGAATTAACACATATTCTTCTCAAACTATCAGAAAAATTCAAGAGGTGAGAAAGCTCCCTAATTCTTTTTATGAGGTCACCATTATTCTGATTTCAAAACCATACAAAGACATTACAAAAAAGAAAACTATAGGCCAATATCCTGGATAAATATAGATGAAAAAATCTTCAACAAAATATTAGCAAGCCAAATTCAGCAATATATTAAAAAGATCATACAACATGATCAAGCAGAATTTATCCCTGGGAAGCAAGGCTGGTTTAATATTTACAAATCAAAAAATGTGATGCATCACATTAACAAACTGAAAGATGAAAATCACACGATCATATCAATAGATGCAGAAAAAGTGTTTGAGAGAAGTTAGCATCCTTTTATGATAAAAACTTTCAGCAAAATGGGCATAGAGGAAGCATATCTCAATAAAATAAAGGTCATATATGACAAACCCACAGTTAACATCATACTCAATGGGAAAAAGCTAAAAGCATTTTTCCTTAAGATCATGCACAAGACGAGGATGCCCATTTTCATCATCTTTGGTCAACATAGTATTAGATGTCCTAACCACAACAATCAGATAAGAAAAAGAAATAAAAGGCATCTAAATTAGAAAGGAAAAAGTAAAACTGTCATTATTTGCAGATGATATATACTATATAGAGAGTACCCTAAAGAGTCCACTAAGAATTGTTAAAACTGATCAATAAATTTAGTAAAGTAGCAGGATACAAAATTAATATTCAGAAATTGGTCGCATTTTTATATACCAATAATGAACTTTCAAAAAAAGAAATTAAGAAAACAATCCCATTTACAGTTGCATCAAAAAAAAAGCCTGAGAATAAATGTAACCATGGAGGTAAAAGACCTGTTCCTGTGCCTCCTTTCAACAAGACACTGAAGAAAAACCTGAAGAAAACACAACTAAATGGAAGCACATACCATGCTCCTAGACAGAAAAAGTTAATATCATTAAAATGTCCATACTACTCAAAGCAATTTACAGATTCAATGCAATCCCTATCAAAATACCAATGGCATTTTTCAGAGAACTAGAATAAATAATCCAAAAATTTATATGGAACCATAAAAGACCCCAAATAGCAATAACAATCTTGAGAAAGAACAAAGTTGGAGGTAT
>NW_006440820.1:832995-835834 GCF_000325575.1 Pteropus alecto
GACAGAGTATTAAAAAAAAAAAAAAAACCCAGAAAATAACAAGTAAGGATGTAGAGAAATTGGAACCCTTGTGGTATGTATATAAAATGAAGCAGCTGCTGTGGAAAACAGTGTGATGGTTCCTCAAAAATTTAAAATAGAATTATCATATTATTCATCACTTCCACTTCTGGGTATATACCCAACAGAATTAGAAGCAGAGTCTCAAACAGATAATTGTACACCCATCTTTATAGCAGCATTATTCACAAAAGCCAAAAGGTGGAAGCACCCCAAGTGTCCATCAACAGATGAATATATAAACGAAGAAGTAGACAGATATACAATGGAATGTTATTCAGCCATTAAAAAAAATGAAATTTTTCCATTTGCAACAACATGGATTGACCTAGAGGTTATTATGCTGAGTGAAATAAGTCAGACAGAGAAAGATAAATACCATATGATTTTACTTACATGTGGAATATAAAGAACAAAATAAACAACAACAAAAAAAAACAAAACAGAAAAAGACTCATAGATATGGAGAACAAACTGACGGGAGGAGGGTTCAGGTTTGGGTGAAAAAGATGAAGGGATTAAGAAATACGAATTGGTAGTTATGAAATAATCATGGAGATGTGGAGTATAGCATAGGGAATATATAGTCAGCTAATGTAATAACTATGTATAGTGCCAGGTGGGTACGAGACTAATTGAGGGGATCATTTTATAAATTATATAATTTACCAAGTGAATTATACTATGCTGTACACTTGAAACTAATATAAAATAATATGGAATGTAAACTCTAATCGAAAAATAAAAATTAAAAAAAGAAGAAATAAACATAATGCTCAAGAAAAGAGTGACATTAAATTGAGTTGTCCTAACATTGTGTTAATTGGAGCATGCATAGGAGAGAATGTGCAGTATGCCTAGGGCAGTGCTCACAAAGAGGAAAATCAAGGCTGAAGAAAATTTACATCTCTTGAGATCTCAGCTTTATAGCAGCCTAGAGGTATCTGTGTCTGTTTGTCTTGTAGGAGTATCTGTTATTTTTCTCAAATTAAATTAATTCCAATTTGCTTTCATTTTTTAAAACCGTAATGCGTAAAATTAAATGTTGCCTATCAACAGGCCAAATGATGAACTGAATGAGAGAATGACTCTCTTGCTGAACTCAGTAGCCCCTGAGATGCTCTGTGCTCGGGGTACAGTCTCTGAAACATGGACTTGGCCAGTGTACAGAGCCCACATATAATAGTGCCAACGTAGAGCCTCTGTCAGCAGGAGAGGCATGTAGGATGGCGTGCCCAACTTCGGAGCTACCCTCAAAACGATACCAGTGGAAAAGAACAACTGGAGCCCAGATTTTCCCACCTGTCATCCTCAACGAGATAATATAGCAGAGCTTACAGTGAGCCCAGCTTCCTGGGTGAGAGATGGTGTTGTGTCCACAGATCAGCTCACTCTTGGGCTGACCTTCTGCCTGGCAGAGGGTAAAGTGCTGGTTTCATGAAAAGTTATTCCAGCAACAGGCTAAGACAAGTGGCACGTACCAAGAATTCCCTTGCCATGCAAGGGAAGGTAGTGCTCCCATATCTTATTTCCCCTTGGACTGTTTTCAGTACTAATATATGCAGATATTGCTTCCTGTGCCTTATTTCAACAAGTATTTATTTAATACATATTCGTTGAGCACCTACTATGTATCTCTTTTGCTCTAGGAGATAAGAGTTAAAGATCAGGGAGAAAAATAGGTCCTATTCTAATTCCCACCTCCAGCTCACTGCATCCACCAGCAAAGAGTCTTGGCTTGCTGTTTTCCTGGGTCATTTTTTGGACACATTGATAAATTCCCTTAACATCTAATTTGTATCCAACATGCATTGCATCATTTCTAAGAAGATCAAGTTAAGCAGATAAAATATAATGATTCTGGAATGGTGTCAGTGTAACAGGCAGAATTATTTGATATTTACTATAATTTAAAACAATCATATCAGCCATGAGTAAGGTAAAGATGGCAGAACATAGAGCTTCTCTCAAAGGAATTGCCAAAAAAAAAAATCTAAGATTTAAGTGCAGAAGAAAGTTTGCCACTAGAAAACACTTCATACCAGGGTTAGAAAAGCAAGACTTGAGGTCTAATCAGAGAGTGTGAAGTGCTAAGTGACCCCTTCCCAGGAACTCAAAGAATTCCAATTGGATCTAATCAACTAGATGCCTTGGGGGAATAAGCCAGATGCCTCTTTCCAAGGCACTTAATTTATAAACTGTAGACAGCATGTTGGATTTTATAAAGCATCCTGTGTGCTCAGTGAATGGGTTTTTGATATTATTCCTATCTGACAGTCCATCAGTAGCAGCCAAGAAGCCAAACTTGGGCTGACCCAGAGGCAGTGATACTGACCACAAATGGTGCCAGGCCTCCAGCCTGCCAGCTCCAGGTGTCTCCAAGGATGAGGAGCCACAAGGTCAGTAGGGAGGGAAGAGCTCCTGCCCCTGTCATCTCATAGTGTCTACACTACAATCGGAGATGGAGAAACATGTGAGGCAGTGCCTGCCTCCATTGTTCCACCTTAAGAGACAGAAGATGACATCCTTGTGGTTAAACAGCAGTCCTCCAGTTTAGGATAGGACTCTGTGTTCTCTCAACTTGCATTACTAGCCAAGCATGGACAAACTCAGCAGTGGTGGTGATGGAGAAAGAAAAGAGATGGGAAAAGCAAAAGAAAAGGAGAAATATAGCTCAAGAAAGAAGCAATAAATCACAATCTTGGAATAAATATGGGTACAAAAGAGAAAGACTGGGACTATAAGTCATTTCTGGGGATGGGCCAACTCTCTCTCTCTC
>NW_006440820.1:836080-844826 GCF_000325575.1 Pteropus alecto
GCGCTCTCTCTCTCTCTCTCTCTCTCTCTCTCTCTCTCTCGTGTGTGTGTGTGTGTGTGTGTGTGTGTGTGTGTGTGTGTGTGTCCTTGAATTAAATAAATTTACTGTCAGAGGAAGGACTAGTGTGGGAGGACTCAACCTTGAGACTAGCTGAAACTTAAAATTCTGATTTTAAGGAAATCCAGAGGAGCCTCTCACTGTTATCCAAACTCCCACTTACCTATTGCTTTCATCTCTTCCTCTCTAAACTTATTTCTAGCCTATGTTGTTAGTTTCCCATGCCCCAGAGTTTCACACATTTGTCAGAAATATTGGATAACTATTCTACTACATTCTGAAACCTAATGAGCATTTTATTATTGCCTGATCTGGTAGAAGGAAGGTTGCTCTGAGGAGCCTCAAGCTCTGAGTTCTACCTTCCCATCATTGGCTGTGCAATCTTGAACAAGCCACTTGCTTTCTCTAGAATTCAGTTTCCTCATCTACAAAATGAATTGATTGGTCTAGATGCTTGTATGGTTCTATCCATTTCTAACATTCTCTAACTATATACAAGCTTCTTAAAGTACAGCACCTGCTTTAAGGCTACATAGTCTCCAAAGCAATCCTATAGAAAGAGTTCCTTCCTTACTCA
Organism: Pteropus alecto; assembly: GCF_000325575.1. Classification (NCBI taxonomy): domain Eukaryota; kingdom Metazoa; phylum Chordata; class Mammalia; order Chiroptera; family Pteropodidae; genus Pteropus; species Pteropus alecto. The sequence continues at coordinate 836,715 of NW_006440820.1, forward strand.
ACAAGTTAATGATTGTGAAAAAGTCCAAACAAGTTCTAATGTGTTGCCCGAGGCAACATCGAAGGTCAAGGTATAAGAATTAGCCCCTTGATGAGGCCATATTAGTGTCCTGAAATAACAATAGACATTAACAGCCAATATGGTTTATAAATTAATAGCATGTTTTTAATAATAGCAAGCAGTTAGTGAGGATATTTCACCAGTTCCTGTTTCTCTTAAAGCTGTCTTAAAATTTGTAGTGTTTCCACCACCCCCCCTCCCGCCTCGACCCCGGTCTCTACCAAATTGAGAGAGAAGAAAGGGAAATCATAGTCAATCATGCTAGAATTAAACTTATTTCATGTGATGATGATATAGGCCAAGTTCAACCCTCCTGCATCTTTCCTATGAATGACTCTTATTCCTATAGTGAGCTTGAGCCACAGATCCTCATACCCTAATGGGTCCATCTGTGATGCTCTGGTTCAGGATAGAAGAAGAAAATTGGCTAGAAGAGTTGTCTTCTATGCAGATGTAGAATGAATAAGGTCTTAGTGGTCAAGAGCAAGGCATTCTCCTAGGTAAAGCATCTGTGGAACATTTGTGCTAGGAGGGGTACATTCCTGAAACCCTGGGTTGGAACTTGGATCTAAAAGAGTTGCTAATTATGTATGGCTCTTGGATCCTGTGCTGGGCCTCTGTGGGCTTTTATAGTTTCTATGGAAAGACTCTTTCTGAGTTTTTAACAGTCGACATAACTAACTGACTTTTAGAATATAAACCTTGCATAAATTGGAAATGACCAGGTCTGATTATCCATATGTCAAAAAGCACAATACAGTTCAAGCCTTTTCCTCCAGCAGATTTGATTATTTCTTTAAATCTAGCAAGCTCACTAAAAGCTGTGACTGATATGGTGATGAGCTGCCAGAAAATGCTTAAGGGTGGCCTTTCAGTGGTGCTATAAATCAACAATAGCCTTAAACATGGAATCTCCTTCTATGCCTTTATCAATAAGAAATAAAAATAGGGAGGGAAGAAGCCACAGAAGAAGTAACAGAAGAGAAGGAGGAAAGATTATTTTTGATGTTCAAAATCTGCTGCTGCCCTTTCAACGGTATCAAATAGCACAATTTCAGAATGGGAAAGTTCCCCTTTCAGGTGAGGAATGAAATACATTCTAACCACTTACCTTGGTTAAAACCCTTTGGAAAGAAAACAGGAGAGTTCTGAGATACTCAATCCAGGAAACTCATGAATGTACTCCCTCTTTGGAAAAGAAAAGGTGGCCAGGTGTTCTGGGGGTCCTGGTGCTAACGTAATTTGACATCAGTTCTACCACTGGACTGTTAGTTGTGGTATGGCCTTAGGAGAGCAAGGGTGACCAATGTTAGCTCAGGATACAGGATCCCATTTACCCAGGAGCCAAATGAGTATATTGGCTTTTCTTCAAAGTGTCCAGCAAAATGTTTCCAAAGCTGCATTTGAATCTCCTCACCCACAAACAACATTTTGGAATGGTGAGTAGTGATCTCAACTAACAGCTGTAGAGCCCTTAGTTAGAAATGGGGCATAAACAGCGGGAGAGACTCAGTCTTTTCATTCTCCATTCAATTTGTCTTTTCTGCCCAATGATGGCATTTGAATACCGAATTCAAACCTATTGCAATCTGGAACACTTGTGGATGCAGACATATGTCAAAGGAGTAAAGTTAAAATAATATCACATAAAAATATTGCTTCTTATATTGCTAATATCATTGAACTTCTTTGGTTGTTGGTTTTTAGTTTGTATTTTGCTTTGCTTAAACCACACATATTATGGCTACATCTTTTTAATTACCAGTTCTCCTATAACAATTCTACTCTGCTACCTTTGGATTTAAAACCTCAAAAGAAAAAAAATAAATTCTGAAAAAGAGTAATTTCTCATAATTTGAGGGAAATCATAGAAACATATCAAGTCCTAAAATATCACTTTGTGTTTGAAAGAAAATTGGACTTTGATTAAGAATTGGATTTCTTTGATTTTCCCCATTCATTATAGGCATGTGTGTGCCTACAATTTACTTAGAGTTGAAGATGGGGGATTTTTTTTTTCACTTGAGGAGTTGACCTCCTTTCTAACATCAAGTAAAGAAAGCAACTTCAGAATTCAAACCTCTCTTCCTGGGAGGGACTAGGTAAAATTAAAAGAAGCTTTCCTTTCTGAAATTGTGCAATTTGTAAATCTGCAGTGGCAGATTTTGAACATCAAAAATAATCATTTTCTCTCTCTTTTGTTACTTCTCTTGTGATCTGCTCTCTTCTTATTTTTATTCTCTATTGATGAAAGGCTAGAGAGGGACTCCATGTTTAGGGCTATTATTGGTTTGTGGCACCACAGAAAGGTCACTCCTGAGCATTTTCTGATAGCTCATCAACTTTATTGAATGTATTAACCTGTTGCCCTTTCATTTTTAAAAAATATTGCAATTGGTTGGATCACTGCTTAAAAGAAAAAGGGATTGAGCCAGACCTTGGAAGAGAGAAAATTATCTGAATAATTTGTAGCTTTTGTAGAAAAACAAAAAGGAAAATATACTTACTGCAAATTATACAGAACCCGGTTTAAAGTGACCAGTCAATGTTCATGTGCAGATTTTAACATGAGGGTGAAAGGGACCCCAGTTGGATGAATTCCTGATTATAAGCACTGGGGATATATTGCCAACTGAAGTTACCCATTCTTTGAATTTTCTGAGTCAGCTCTCTTTCTAACAAGAAAATAGTTGTTCCAGACTGTGAACTCTATCTGGGGTGTTATGTTCTCACTATTGAAAATGGGGCTAAGGGGTATGATGTGACTCTCAGCAATATATGCTCACCCATTAGACTCTGAGACTTCCCAATAAAGGAGACAGTAAGTATGCATGGTACTAAGCAAACTATTGCCAGGCACACACACAAAAGCTTTGTAGATGTGAGGGCAGCTGGCATCAGAAATGCCATCGGCACAATCATCCTCAAAAACTCAAATGTGTGGGCATGTGAATTTGCAGCATGCAATCTGCCCAGCCAAGCCAGCACTCATTTCAGTACCAGCTTCTCCTACCCCACTGCACACACTTGGAAGTTTCAGAAGGATTCTCTACTTTTTGTTTTCTTTTGGAATCAAACATAGAAGTTTATGGTTCCTGATCTGATGGGTGAGTAGTAGGTACTACCAGCTGGAATGTTGCCACTGACAGAGGCTGACAGGAAAATAGAAATGCTCTTAATGTCCTCCCAAAGAAAACCTCTGATGGACAAAAGAGTGGTTGTATTTTTACCCTCTCCCTTCATGCTGCCAGGCATCTTTAAATAGATCCTCTAGCCTAGGGACTTGTATGGAATAATTCATATTAAAACTCAAGTAGTGGCAGAGGAGGGGAATTGGTTCTTCTCTTTCTTTTCTTTCCTTTTTTCTTTCTTTTTTTCTATTTAGTTTTTCTCTTTTCTTTTTTTGGTTCCTTCTTGTCAAGCTAACAGGAAAAGACTCATTTTAATTCAGCTGTAGTAAATTTTTGGGAGGCAGTCTTTTAATGAATTTTAATTAATTCAGAAAAGACTACCAAAGCCCCCAGGAAAAGAAGAGAAATAGGATTCCGCATTGTAGATTGCTCTTAAATACCTTTTGGTCTCAAGGACATTAGCAGCATCTTTTAAGGATGCTGCACAAAGGGGGTTACATGAGGCTCTTAAATGGGAACATCTAATTGAAAAGCCAAGTTCCTTCCTCTTGCAACTCATAAACTAAACTTGTGTTCTGCTGTTAAAAGAAAGAAGAAAAAGAAAAAGTCCTCCCCATCTCTCCAGCACCATGCATTTTTAGTTTGGCTCAACCCAGGATCCATTTCTCTTCTTCTCCTTTCACCAAATGGGTTTCATAAAGACATTTAGGCCCATGATGGCCAAAGTGAAACTTCTGTCTCTTCTTCTTTTTCCTTGGAAAGAGAAAAATGTGGGAAGGACAGAGAAAGGGGGCGGGACGGGGCCCAAGAATCCAGGGAGCTTTGTTTCAAGTCACTTGTCTCTCCCTCCGAAAGAGAATAACCACATTTCTCTTGATGTAGGCTGAAGTGCATCCAAGCATTCCCATAGCACTCCCACCCCAAGCCCTTTGCCAGAGATGTGCGGGTCACTATGATGGTATGCTTGTCCCTGCCAGCCCGGGTCACTCAGGCTCTGCTCTCGGCAGCCTAAAGGGCAGTCGAACCATGTGGTTGCTCCTCTCTTAGAGTGTGTTCAGGCTCGAGGCTCCAAAAAGCCCCCCAACCCTATCAGCCCAGCAGAGCTGCTGCCAAGAATGACATCCTGGGAATAATATGGACATGGGGAGACTTCAGGGGCTGTTGTCTCCGGATGGAACAGGACCCAAACTGTCTGGAAAACAAGCAGAGCAAAGGGCAGGCTTACAATGGAAGGAGCTCAGGCGAAGAGAGAAGGGGGCGGGGTGGGAGTGATGAAGAGCAGAAAAAAAGAAAGACTATATGCCACCCAAGAAGATTCCAGGGACAATAGGAGTAGGTGGTGGAGAAAGGACTTGCAGGAAACAAGTACCCAGACATGGCACTGCCAGTCTAGCTGGATTCTTTTCTGAATTAGATTATGTGGAAGAAAGAGAGGAAATATATAGCCTGCCAGCTGTTCAAAGGCTTACAACCTTGCTTTTATTGTCCGGGTAAGTTGGTGAGGTGGGGCATCAGAAGAATTCCAAACATACCATCCCAGAGAAATTTTAATATGTTCCACAGTATCATACACGAAGAAGAAATGACAGCTGACCACAGGCAGAGCAGGCCACAGCAATCTGGGTCCTGGAGCTCACCCACCCTCACATGGCCCAGTTTCTCTCTGCTTTAGCACTTCTCAGTCCTTCCACCTGCCTTCCCATCCCTTCTGCTCTCACTGGCCCAGCCAGGGGGCCTGGACAGAGTAGCAGTAACTGTCATGAGAAGAGGTGAGGATGGGCTGGAAGGCTGCTGGCCAAGAAGCTGAGGGTTGGCTAGGGTGAGTCAGGCACCCCAGGGAGTCAGAGGCATTTTAATCCAGCTACAGGGGATTATCTGCTGATAAGGACCAAATCAAGGACCATGGTGATGCTGTCTTCATGTTGTTGTTGTTTTTGTTGTTGTTCCCCCCCCCCAATAACCTACCCATCTCAGAAAACATGAGACTGGATTGTTTGAAAGCAATGCTCTGTGTAGCTCTAATGGAGACCTGAGTTTAGGGAACAACATCTGGCTACTTCTTCCCAGGGCCCTCTTGAATTTAGGCCAGGCCCATAGGTCATCGTTTTCAATACTGGGGGTGGGACAAGTAAGTAGTGGGAGATAGTGACTGCATCTTCCTCTGTACATGTTTCTAATTCAATGATTCATTAAGTAGTCCTAACATCAGCTGCTGAGTAGGTGACTCATAACCATCTCTGATAAAGACAGCATGTGGTCCTTTCTAAAGTGTGCTCAAGGGAGCAGAGAAAGGATAAACTGCTCTTTTTCCAAGTTTCTTCTATCCAGGCAGGAAAGATCTGGGCCACGTTAGCTGTGCAAATGATGTGTACCCAAGATCCAGCCATAATGGTCTAAGAGGAACTGCTTAATCATAAATAGAAAGAAAACCCATTGATAAGTGACAATCATTTCAAGTGAATATGAATACTAGCAGATATTTTAAATAATTTAGTATAATAAAGAAGTCATTGCCCAGTTTACCCACTGGCAAAGTTCATTTCAGTTCCAAAATCTAACTAGAGATATCATACAGACTGAGAATTAGGCCATGAGACAATGTCTCATTCACCTTTGCATCCATCAGGACTAACACAGTTTATAAAAAGAATGAAAGAATGAATAATTAACCAATACAAATAATAGAGCTTGAATTGTGAGTTCTTAAAATGGAGTAAAAATTGTTGGCCACCATTGGTTACTATAATTCTGAGAAACTCACCACATTTTTCAAGGACCCAGAAAGACAAATAAGTTAGAAATTGTTAAATGTATTGAAAAATTATTTATTTTCCCCTTGACAGTGTCATTAGAACTCATATTAAGATTGAGAACTCCACAGGCGTGTTTCCATCTGTGGGTGTCAGCTGCTTGCTACACAGTCGTCAAGAAGGCCTCAACCAATTCTCCCTTTACCTGAACCAAATGTATTTTAAAGTAAATGATGCAAAATATTGCATATCGTGTTGAGACACTCATATAATAATCTGATTAAATGTTTAGAAATATTGTTTTGATTCAGCTAAATGCTTTGTTAAACAGAAGCAGTTTTTTAAAAAATCATGGTAAAATTGTATAGCAATAGAATCCATAGCATGATTGCAGACTTTCTCAAACAGTGAATATCCCAAAGTTGTGAATTAATACATAAAGAAGCCTAATTTTCTTTTAACAGTGCTTGTTAGGCTAATTATTAGAGAAAATCAGAAAGGTTCCCCCATAAACTATGTCTCCATTCCACAATGAAAACTGGTTGATAGAACCCTAAACTTACTTTCAGAATCCAGACTGGTGAGAAGAAAATGGGCAGATATCTGCATTTTATCTAGACACATACTCGAGAAGCATTCTGTAGTCCCTGCTATATTTGGTTGACACACGCAGTCAACACTGCACTTTAGGCCTCTATGTTTTCAAATGCACCTGGTATTAATATTATGTGTTGGAGCAATTTCTCAATGCCAGCTCATTGTATTTAAAATACACAAATATTAGAAATGAAAAGAGACATGTTTCACAGCATCCATATGTGTTATTAATGACAGTTGCAAGGGATAGAACATGGAATTACCATCTTACCAAATAGTTTCCTTTTCCACACCTGAATCTCAGTAGAGAAGGCAATCTACCTCTTTCATGTAGGTTTATCTAGGCTCGTTGATTACAATGACCCTCTGTTACAGGGTGTTCTAAGTCATTTACATTCTGTACACAGTTAAACTTCCTGTCCCCCAAGAAAGAGTTATGCTCAGGCCTCCTACAGCCCAATTGTTCATTTAAAGAGAGAGCTTATATTCAGGAGCTTGAAAAAAACCCTCTGAATATTCCTCAGGTAGGACTTATTCCTACAGGTCCTGGTCACTGTGCTGTTGGGAGCATCCTTTTCAGGTCTCTGCTTAAACAGTGTAGCATCAGTCCTGCTGCAGGAACAAGCTGACTACTAAAAATAACCATTTGCAATAAGGCCAAGGCAAACAGCATGCATTTCCTCAGACTTTTTTGCCCAATCAAAATCATATAGTAAACCCATCCTCCTCTCTCCCCAGTGCTCCTGACTGCATCTATGGGAGCAAAGTCCTCGCACTTTGGGAGAAGAGTGCAAAGGAACAGGATTCTTGCAAAGCGTGACAGAGAAAGCTAGAAATAAATGTTGCCTATTGTTTGAAGTAATTCTAAGCACTCCAGCAGAGCCCTGGCAGGAGATCAGCAGCATACATAAGTAGTAATAAAAGTAAACAGTGCGCTTTTAAACTCGCGGGCTTGCCCGCGTTAATAGTGCCTCCATTGTGAGAGGGATGAGGGCGGTGGGGAAGATACCAGGGTTTCGGGAATCCATGTCCGCGAGTTGCTGATTCTCAGCCTCCTTTCACAGGGTCAAATATAATAATCATTACAAAATTACATCTAACTACTCAGAGTTTGAAAATCAAATCTCTTTAAGTCAAACCAAAAGAGATTTTCTAGCCTCTATGTGAGGCTCCCCTGCTCTGTCATAGACTCCAAAGATCCGTTCATTAAAAAACAAACAAACAAAAAACAAACAAAAAAAAACCCCACAATACTAGCATGCTACAGATTAATGCAAATTAAATTAATGCAAATTTAAGTGGTATTTAAAGGTTGTCTCTTTGTCTGAGAGGAGAATGAAATGATAGGTTTGGAAAGAATAATTTCCTAGGCAAGCCGTCAGCGCTTGTTTTCCTGCTTACCTTGGGGAAAACGCAGAGCTCCTTTCAGACTTTTCTGAGAGCTAGAAAGAGGTCCTGTTACTTCCAAATGCTTTTGTTCTTCTGTCCCTCTGTCACATGGCTTGCCTTTTATATTTGCAACACACAAAAGTTAGGACTGTTGTTTAAGCCACACAGGGAGAGAGAGAGGGAGA
>NW_006440820.1:844861-853512 GCF_000325575.1 Pteropus alecto
CAGTCATATATCAATCAGGCGTGCGACCGCAGCAGCGCACTAGCAAATGGGAATGCCACGGAAATGTGAGGCACTCGTTATCGGGGACAGAGCCGCTGCCCACCACTCGGCTCCCTTCCACGAAGCATCTTGCGATGGGAACAACATAGAAGAACAAGGGCAAGGACGTTTCCCCCTCTTTTTCTTTCCTTTCTTTTTCTTTTGTTTGTTTGTTTGTTTGTTTGTTTGTTTAGTATTATGGAAATAATAGGGAGCTGAATGAATATTCTGGATTTAATTCTTTGGTAAGCATGTGGCTGCCATAAAGATGTGCAGTCTGCAATAAAGACACATAGTTTCAGAATTACAAAGAAAGGATGGCATTCTGTTTAGCGATTCAGCAGCTGACTGGGATAAAATTGAAAATCTAAGAAAGAGAGGAGAAAGATGGGACTCAACTACTTCTCAGGCGATGCTGTTTAAGCAAGTGCAAAACACTGCCCTTTTTTTATAACGATGTGTGTGGGTGGTGAGAGTTCTTTTCTGAGTTGTTCATCCATTAAATGATTTTTTAGCAGTGTATCCATGATTAAATCCACAGTGGCACTTTAATAAGTGCCTTCATCTGTATCTTTTAGAATAAAACTTTATATCTGATTTAGAAAAGAGTAAGTGTAATCCTTGACTCCTTGAGACATTTGAGTATGAGATTAACAGGTAAGGCCAACCTACCACATTACAACTAGTAGAAACATAGCAAAGATGACTATGTGTGTGGGCTAGGCACTTGCTAACTGGATAATAGTTATGAGCTGTGGGAATACATAGGGAAATATTTCATAATTCTTGCCTTCAAAAGCTTGAAATTAAGACAGAAAACCATCAGCAATTTTTGTAGAAAACATAAAGAACTATCGAACCATTTATAATTGTTTTATGTCAGATGGACCCAGCCTCTGAATATTTTTTTATTAACACTAATGAAGAATTAAACTGAGAATATTAAAAATGATATTTCACAGAACAGTAAATAGATCATAACATTTAAGAAATCTATCATGGGAGTTTCATATAATTGTTGATGCTAAAACTGTCATATTCAGCTGTATCATATCATTTATTATTCATTAATAGATTGATAATCACATTATTACTTTTCCACAAAACCTTTACTCCAGTCACTGATGTTTATGGGAGGTGTCTTGAAATTTACAAGTTTATCTTCACGCTTTAATAAGAAGCCCCTTTTCTTTTGTTCTAGCAGGAAAACTCTGTCTTCTTGGGACCAGCTAGTCACAAACAGAATCCACCTACAAGGATAAAGGATGACAAGCTCAAAGTCTTGAAAGAAAACCTGGCACTTGGCTGATGACGATACTGGCTAGCTGTCTTTAAAGCAGAAGATCAAAAAACAAATGGAAATTGGGCCTTAAAAATCAAAATAATCTGAAAGGGGACATGACTTGTAGCTGAATAAGAGCAATGGAAATAGTCATGAACACATTTTCTGGCTCAATATTGTGGGTCAGATTGGGAGAGAGGATAAACTCTTTGGTCAACAACATTTTCAAATATTAGAACTTGATGACTATCCACCTTTTCATTTCTCTTACTAAATAATTTGTGGCTTTCTCAACATATGCTCACCACTCCACCATGCTATCTTTTGCCTTTGGGTTTTCAGAGTCACTCTATCTACTCTGAACCACACCTGAAGAAAAGGTGTGGTTCTCCCTGGTTGGAATTTTACAGCCTTCTATAATCTGCACTCTTACAAAAGTACCACAGAAAGTGTAAAGACTGCAAACACATTGACTGCTTGGCCACAGTAGACAGACTCTCTCCCAAATGGAGCCCCACTGTTTCCTCCAGCCATTATTTTGTCAGGGGTAGCGAAGGATATCATCTGCTGCCCCTTTCAAAAAGGAGGCTTTGCCTCCGTCTGTTGGGCTCCAGCGGACCTGTTTCTGAGCCTATCAATAGGTATCTGGCAATAGCAACTCTTTTGGTCACATTGCCATGCTTTTAGAAAAGCTCACTATGCCAAGTGTGGTTATTTTATCAGCCATCATTAATGTTGCTTAGAAACAAGGACTCTCTTTAAATTTCTATTTAGACAATACTCCTGCTGTTGTTTCATATGCACTCAAGGTGGAAAGAGTTTAGAGAAGGAGATCTCTATTATCTGAATGGGAAATTCTTCAAGGGACCACTCCTGAGCCTTTTTAGTTCTGGTACTATTTTCAGGCTGCCTCTCTCTTTCTTGTTAGCTCTCATGGATATTTACAGGAGTTGCCCAGAATCCAAACACTCCTGGAGGGATGGGTAATCCCAAGGCAGGTGGGAAGTAGGACCTGCCTCTTCTCTGCAGAAACTGAAGAGAGCAGATATTTCCTCTCCCCTCTTCAGAGCGGCTAGAGGGCCAGGTGTGATCAATCCTGGCTCACAATATGTGCTATTCAGGAGGCATGGCCAAGGCATGCAGACATTCAGAGATTATTCTCTATGGTCACACTGGAATTGAGAGCCCATAGGTTACAGCAGCCAGCATCAAGGCCAACAGAGCCCAGCCATATGACAGTGGGTGATCTGGGTACACAGGATCCATCCATGACAGCATCCTTAGCAAACTGGTCTTTTTGGTTGTATACATGTTGGCCACCATTTTATGAGCCTGGATCTCCAGTTTTCTTGGTAATTCTGTGAACTGCTCCCATCACCACACCCACTGAGATCCTGCCAATAAATTCTCTTCTGCTTAAATTCACTAGAGACAGTTTTTGAAGTTGGCAACCAGGATTTCAGACCTGATCGGTGCATTTTTCAAATTTAGGCAAACTAACATCATTAACATACAAATGGAAATGTAGCCTTTACTTCCTCCTAGTTACTTTCTCAACAAACAAATGGTTTCAGACTCACTGTCAGTCTGCTATAGTCTTTGCTATAACATTTGAAAGTAGAGAATTCCCATGTGAATATATAACAAGAGCCATAGTTCTTATATATGCAAGTACTTATCAAGATACTCACTGAAAGCCAATAATATTTGACATATCTACATAGATACAGATGTGTGTGTGTGTGTGTGTGTGTGTGCGCACGTGTAAAATCTCAACACGATAGGCATGGTTTTTAATTATCTGTGAGAATATTATTTACCATCCTCATGAATATGATAGTATTCACTAAAAAAAACACCTATTAATAATAATATTTAAAGGGTGTTTACTCTCTGGTGGGCTCTGTGCCAAATATTCTATATGTATTATCTCTTTTAGAGAGACACATAAAAATCTCATAAGGTAGATACTATTATTTTCTATTTTATAGATGGAGAAACGAAGGCTCTGAGAGGATAAGCAATTTTCCTCTGGTTGACACAGAAAGCAAATAGCAGATGAGCTCTGTCTTTTCTGTCTCCAAAAGGCCATGGCTTAGTCACTATACCATGCTGCCCCCATTCGACAAAAATTCGCTAAGCAGTGCTTTTATAGTAATGCTCTGTTATTTGTGGGGAATATAAATAAAAGTGAAATATAGTCCCAGTTCTTAAGGTGTTTATGATATTGTAGGGAAGAAAGAAATGTTCACTTATGAAAACTCAGCAAGATAGAATATGATCAAGGTTACAAGAAAAACAAAAGGTACAACAAGATTAAAGATGGTTCATTCAGGAGAACTCCACTGGGTCTGGGCATTGAAGCCACAGAATAGGAGCCAGAGGATGCAGGCAAGTTTTTGGAGTGACGCACAGTCAGACATTTGCCTGGGCCTAAATGTATGCTATGGTGAGCCAGGAAGATGTGGTGAACAGAAGAAGAGACAGGCTAGGAGCTGGGTCCAGATGAGGTTGAAAGGAGAAATGAAGAAAATAGAGTGGAAAGGCAATTTGAGACAAAAGAGAGGCTATTTAAGTGGAAGAATAAGACTGAGGCAGAGGAGTAAAGATTAGTAGCATGGCAGAGATACAAATAGGTACTTTCATTCATCCATACATTCATTCAATAAATATTCTTTCAGTGCCTCTTACCTGGCAGATGTTCTCATCTCAGGGACTCTAACATTAGATAAGATAACATTTCTATAGTAATGATGGAGGAGGATATCAGTAAGGACACTTTCAAAGCAAATAACAAAAAAACTTGAGCATCAATGACTTAAAACATAAGAACATTTATGGTGTTCAATCAGGAAGTAGATAGTTCTAAGTGGTTGTGGTATTATCAAAAATTTAAGCTCTTTTCGCTTCCATCAGGCTCAGCATTGTTAGTATCTGTTCTCTGGCAGGTCAATTCATGGACACAAAATAGCTAGTGGAACTCTAGAAATCACATTGAAATTCAGAAGTCAAGAGGGAAGGAGAGAAGAAATTGCCCTTATACTTTGTCTATTTCAATCAAGAGGAAAATCTTTCCAGAAACCCCAAAGGCTTCCCCTTGTATCCCATTGACCAGAACCTGGCCACATTCCCACCTCAAGAGTAATCTCTGCAAAGAGAAACATAATTACTATGACCAACTTGGCCTAATCACAATACATTCTCTGGGGCTTGGTGCCTGGCCGACTAGACACAGTCAGATTCTTAGTGATGAAAGAGGATGAATAGTAATGAGTAGATAACTAGTAGTATCTGCCACAGTGACAGAGACAATATATACATCGTGTGACTTTAGAGTGTGACAAATGCTATGAGGAAAATGAAATAGTAATGAGAGAGTAATTGATACAGTGCAGGAAGTGGGGGGTTAACAGGGTGACCAGAGTTGGTCTTTCTGTAGAGGTGAATTTGAATTTAAATGCTAAGAACAAACTTGGTAAACATAAATGCCAAGGTGGCTGGAACAGAATGAGAGGGGCAAAAGTTGTAGGAGATGCGGTCAGAGATGAAAGCAGGGGCCATATGTATCACATAAAGCTTTATTGGTCAGTGTAGGGAGTTTGGGTTTTTGTTATTGGTTGAATTGTGTCTCTTCCAAAAAAAAAAAAAAATAGTCCTAAGCTCCAGGAACTCAGAATGCAACCTTATTTGGAAATAGGGTCTTTACAGAGATAATCAAATTAAAATCAGGTCATCCGGATGAGCCCTAATCGTATATGACTGGTGTTCTTATAAAAAGGGGAATTTTAGACACAGAGACAGACATGCATGGAGGAAAGACAATGTGAAGCCACATAAGAAGAAGGCAGTCATGTGACTGGATTGATACATCAATAAGCCAAGGAAGGTCAAGTTTTGCTGACAAACAAAAGCTAGAAGAGCTAAGGAAGGATTCTCCCCTAAAGCCATTAGGGAAAACATGGCCTTGCTGATACATTGATTTCAGAGTTCTCATCTCCAGAACTGTGAGGCAATAAATTTTTGTTGTTTTAAATCACCCAGTTTTTGGCACTTTGATGTGGCAGTCCTAAAAACTAATATAGTTTTGTTTGCTGTTAGATGGGAATTCATTGGTAGAAGCAATGATTTACATTTCAAGAAGCTAACTCTGGCTCATATGCCGAGATAGATCATGGGTAGATAAGAAGGTGAGAAGGGACAAAGAGTGGAAGGAGAGAGGTCACTGAAGTCTCCCAAGCAAGAGAAAGTCGTGGCTTGCCCTAAGATTGAATCAGTACAGTAGACTGCTTTTATTTGTATTTTGGGGGTAGAATATACAAGACTTGCTTCTGAATTGGATGTGGAAGGTGTCAAAAAGGTAAAAATTCAGAATGATTCCCCATGTGGACTGAGGGAAACACAAGTTTGATGAGGGATAGGACTGGAATCGTTAAATTTAGTTCAGAACAGGTTAAGTTTGACATTCTTATAAGACATCCAAGTTGAAATGTAGAAAAGATGGTGTGATATACAAGCTTGAATTCTAGGGGCAATTTCAGAGTTGGAGCTGTACGTTTGGAGGTTGTTAACTTGTGGAGGGTATTTAAAGCTATGTAGCTGAAAGAGAATCTAGCTAAAGATGAGAAACTAGTGGAGCCTAGAGCTCACCTATATTGAATGAAATTGAAAAGAAGAGATCAGGGAGGTAGGAGTAAAATCAGGAGAATAGGTTGTCATTGAAAATATAAACCATTGTTTTTGCTTTTCAATCGTAGAAAACTGTTGCCTAAAACTAGAGAAAGGGAACAATGGCATTAAACTTGTGCTTCTCAACTTTAGAATTGACTAGAGAACTTTAAAATACTGATACCCAGGCCTTTCTCAGGCTAACTAAAACAGATTCTTTAAGGGTGGACACTAGGCATTTGGTATTTTTAAAAGCTCCTCTTGTATTAATAAATACAAATTTGTAGTTTACAAAATAGTCACAGGGATGTGAAGTACAGTAGGGGTCCCCAACTCTCAGGCCACAGACCAGTACCAGTCTGTGATCTGTTAGAAACTGGAATTCACAACAGGAGGTGAACAGTGGACAAGCAAGCAAAGTTTCATCTGTATTTGCACCTGCTCCCCAGTGCTAACATCATTGCCTCAGTCCATTTCAGATCGTCAGGGATTAGATTCTCATAGGAGCACCTGTCCCTGGTGCCAAAACGATTGGGGACTGCTGAAGTACAGCATAGAGAATATAGTCAATAATATTGTAATAACTATGTGTAGTGCCAGGTGGGTACTAGACTAATCAGGGGATCACTTCGTGAATTATATAAATGTCTAACTAATATGTTGTACACCTGAAATTAATATAAAACAATTTTGAGTGTCAATTCTAATTGAAAAATAAAAATTAAAAATTAAATAAATAATTGAGGACTATAAAACCTCATCCGAAAAAAAGAAAGCTTGAAAAATAAATAAATAAAAAGTTCCCCTTGGTCCTTCAAAAAACTAAAAATAGTATTACAGTATGATCCAGCAATCCCACGTTTGGGTATTTATCCAAAAGAAGTGAAAACAGTATCTCAAAGAGATATCTGTACTCCCATGTTCACAGTAGCCAATATATGGAAACAATCTTAGTATCTATCAATGAATTAATGAGTAAATACAACACGGAGAATTGATGAATGGATAATGGAATATTACCCAGCCATGAAAAAGAAGAAAATCTTTCCATTTGGTACAACATGGATACAACTCGAGGGCATTGTGCTAAGTGAAATAAATCAAATGGGCAAAGACAAATACTGTATGATCTCACTTATATGTGGAATCTAAAAAAGCCCAACTATTAGTAACAGAGATTAGAGATGTGGTTACCAGGGACTGGGTTAGGAGGTGATGGGAAGATGTTGGTCAAATGTTACAAACTTCCAGTTGCAAAGAGAGTAGATCTTAAATGTTCTCACAACAACAACAACAAAATGGTAATTATGTGACATGATGAAGGTGTTAGCTACTGCTATGGTGGTAATCATTTTGCAATGTATAAATGTATCAAATAAACACATTGTACACCTGGAACTTACACAATGTTATATATCAATTACATCTCAATAATTCTGGGGAAAAAGAAGACAAGGAATTTTAATTAATTAATTAGTAAAGCTCCCCTTACAACATCAAAGGCACTGTCCATTAAATAATTTATAAGCTGGATTTTATTAAAATTAAAACTTCTGCTCCAAGAAAGACAATGTTAAAAGAATGAAAAGAAAAGCCATGGACTGGAAGAAAATATTTACAAAAGACACATCAGATAAAGGATTGTTACCCAAAATATATGAAGAAATCTTAAATGTAACAATAAGAAAACTAACAACCTTATTTAAAAATGGTCAAAAGACCTGAACAGACACCTCACCAAAGGAGATATACAGATGGCAAATACGCATATGAAAAGATGCTCCACATCATATGTCTTATGGGAAATGCAAATTAAAACAACAATAAGATATCACTACGTACCTATTAGAATGGCCACAATCAAGAGCACTGACAACACCAAACATTGGCAAAAATGTGGAGCAACAGGAACTCTCACTTATTGTGAGTGGGAATAGAAGATGGTAGACACTTTGGAAAACAATTTGTCAGTTTCTAAGCATACTCTAACCATATAATCCAGCAATTGTGCTCCTTGTTGTTTACTCAAGGAAGTTGAAAACTTATGTCCACACAAAAACCTGCATATGAACATGTATAGCAGCTTTATTCCAAAACTTGAAAACAACCAAGATATTCTTCAGCAAATTAATGGATAAGTAAACTGTGGCACGTCTAAACAATGAAATATTATTCAGCAATAAATAGAAATGAGCTATCAAGCCATGAAAAGACACGGAAGAATCTTAAATGTATACTACTTTATGATTTTATATGTCAATAATACCTCAATAAAGCTGATTTTTAAGTGCATGTTACAAAGTGGAAGAAGTAAATCTAAAGTCTATATATTGTATGATTCCAACTATGTGACATTCTTAAAAAGGCAAAACTATGGCGACGGTAAAAGGATTAGTGGTTGCCAAAGGTTAGTGGAGTGGAGAAGGGATGAATCAGCAGAAGACAGGTTTTTAAGGACAGTGAAAATATTCTGTATGATATTATAATGATGGATAAATGTCATTATTCATTTGTCCAGACCCTTAGAATGTATAACACCAAGAGTGAACCCTAATGTGAACAATGAACTTTGAATGTTAATGATGTCAGTGTAGACTCGTTAATTGTAACAAATGTATCACTCTGGTACAGGATGTTGATATTGGGGAAGGTTATGCATGTGTAG
>NW_006440820.1:853523-856233 GCF_000325575.1 Pteropus alecto
TCTCTGTACTTTCCACTCAATTTTCCATTCGAAACTACTCTAAAAATAGTCTATTTTTTAAAACAATAGCATGCTACACTCTCTTCTCTCCACCCCTAAAATATTACCTGATTAAAGAGACAGCCTTAGGAAAAAAAGAAACCTCTCAAGCAATTCTAAAGCAGTTAAAGTTAAAAATCAGTGTTTAGCCATTATAAAAGTACCCAATCAAGTTAATAAATAATTTCACAATGTAAATTCAAGCTAATAAACTACTAGATATGTGCTAATTTTAATGAATAATATTTTTTGGCATCTTTTCCACCATTTATGAGCATCTTCAAAGCGTTGAGAGGCCTTCTTTCCTTGCAACATACTATATGTCTCATCAAAAGCAAATCAGGACAATCTTTGGTTCATAAAAAGATGATAAAAGAAAAAAGACTCTTGGCTCTAAGTTTGAGCACCTTTTGAACTTTATAAAAACCACTTTAAGAGCAAAATTGTTAGTGTAATAGAAAAACTAAATTTTTAGCTAGCCTTTTTCTTTTAAAATATATTCTTCTGTCTATGAGTTACTCCATAAAGGTAATAAAAATTATTCTATACATAAAATTAAAAATGCAAGAATTTAAAGCAGTCTGAAGAACATTTGAGAAAAAAGGACTTATGTTTAAGGAGGAAGCAAATCCTCTAACAAAATGTATCATCTAGCCTAATTATGGTTCTAACATTAGTCCTTTCTTTTTAAAAATTTTATTAAATTTATTGAGGTGACATTGGTTAATAAAATTATATAGGTTTCAAGTGTACAATTCTATAAGACTTCATCTGTATATTGCATTGTGTGTTCACCAACCAAAGTCTAATCTCCTTTCATCACCATATATTTGATCTTCTTTAACCTTTTCTACCTAACCTCTATTCCCTTTCTCTCTGGTAACCACCATACTGTTGTCTGTGTCTATGAATTTTTGTTTGTCTTGATTATATATTGCTTTCAGTTTTATATCCCACATATGAGTCAGATCATATAGTTCTTATCTTTTTCCATCTGACTTATTTTGCTTAGCATGATATTCTCAAGATCCATCCATGTTGTTGCAAATGGTAGTATTTCATCTTTTCTTATAACAGTTATATTCCATTGTATATACATACCACATCTTCTTTATCTAATCATCTATTGAAGGACATTTTGGTTGTTTCCATGTCTTGGCTACCATGAATAAGCTACAATGAACATAGGGGTACATATATTTACAAATAAATGCTTTTAAATTCTTCTGGTAGACACCCAGAAGTGGGTTTGCTGGGTCATATGGTAATTCTATTCTTAATTTTTTGAGGAAGATCCATACTGTTTTTCATAGTGGCTGTATCAAATTACATTCTCGCCAGCAGTGCATAAGGGTTCCCTTTTCTCCACAACCTCTCCAACACTTGTCATTATTTGTCATGTTGATAATAGCCATTCTAACAGGTGTGAGGTGGTATCTTATTGTGGTTTTGATTTGCATCACCCTAACAGCTAGTGAAGTTGAGCATGTTTTCATATGTCTGTTGGCCGTTTGTATGTCTTCTTAGGAGAAGTGTCTGTTCAGGTCCTCTGTTCATTTTTTAATTAGATTGTTTGCTTTTTTGTTGTTGACTTGTATAAGCATATATATATTGCAAACCCTTCCTTAATTAGGTGAGAAATAGGGCTATTAAAATCGTCACTTAGTACTCTGACAAACTGCTGGGGGGTACTCCATGTTAGAGGTAAGGACCCCAATGTACATTTTATTTCAAAGGTCTTATTCTTCACCCCACAGGACGCCTCAATAGTATCTGACATAAATGAGTAACTCTTCCTTAATATTTTTCTTCCTTTAGTCTTCATCATGTTATAAAATCTACTCCTGCCCTGTCATCCTTGTCCTTCATGGCCTCAATTATCTTCTCCACTAACACTCACTTGAGCGATTTATCTAATTCATGATTCAACTGTTATCTCAAGGTCAATTTCTGTTCTTAGTCTACTTTCTGAACTTCAAAGTGAAAATTTTCATTTATTCCCAGGAAATCACCATTTAAATATCCCATTGGCGAAATAAGCCAGACAGAAAAAGTTGAAAATCACATGATATCACTTATATGTGAGATATAACCCTAAAAGCAACAAATGAACAGGACAAACAAACAGAGACTCATGGACATGGACTATAGACTAGTGGTTACCAGAGAGTAGTGGGGAGGAGATACGGGGAAGGTAGATGGGGTGAAGTGGGTCGAATATGTGGTGACAGAAAGAAATCTAACTATGAGAGGTGCATGCACAGTGTAAATATATATATGCCTTACTGTTAACGTGTACAGCTGAAACATTGGATTTTGTTAACCAATGTCACCATCAAAAAATAAAATAAATAAATAAATATTCAAATATTCCATTGGCATCTCTCACTGGGATACCAAGTCCAACTGATTATTCTCTCCTCTAATACTGCTCCATTTTTTGCATCCTTAATTCAATTGCGCCACAGTTGCCCCAGCCTGGAAAATCATTTTAGCTCTGAAATTTTGGGAAAGTTGTTAACTTCTTACAATCTCAGTCACTTCATCTGTTTTATGGGTAAAGAAAAACAATATGAGACTCAGTGTAAAGGTTATTTGAAACATTGAACTAACATTGTTTTAGATTTCAAAGATTGTTGCTCTGCATTATTGTTAGACAAAGTCCTGCTGA
>NW_006440820.1:856251-872665 GCF_000325575.1 Pteropus alecto
GGCCCAGGGTCTTTGATTCCCATATTATGATGCCTATAAAACTACTGGCAGACTAGGTAGAAATAACTTGCTCCATAGAATAAAACAGAACTGTTTCAGTTATATTTAAACTTTAATTTCTCATATTCTTGCCATAAAATAATAAACTCTACTGTCAAATATAATTTTCTTAAATTCTAAATTTTACAGTACTAAGAAATATTCATGTCGTTTAGTATAAAATGTGACATTCATTTAAAAATATTTTTAAATTAACTTTGCATGTCTCAGTGATCATGTACAAACTATATTCACTAGTTGTTCAACAAATTCTTGTTAGGTCAGTTTTAATCCTACTTGAGATCAATTTCACATAGAAAGAACTATTGTAAGAGTTTGTACTGACAACTTGTAATTAATGTGCACTTTTGCAAGAATGGTCATCGACTAGATGTTCGAAGATAGATTATATTTCTTGATCTTTCCCCATACAGAAAAAAAGAATCCACTCATCATAGTTGACACTTTTTTATTTTTTTCAGAAGAATTTTTTCACATATTAAAGTTTGTCCCAAATTTATGATTTTTTTCAATTACAATTTAATTAAAAAACATATTTGCTGATTTGAGTCAAGAGAAAATAACAGGCTCAGAGGAATGTCATAGCTGTTCTATGTGATAAATAAAGGCAGGTTCATTTTATCCACTTGCCTATTCAATCTGTATTTATTAAACACCCATTGAGTGCAGAAAACCCTGATCTTCCTTACCAAATTGATGAATAATTATATTTTCAGAAATATCCTATGATTTTCCCAGCTATTTAAGAAATGATTTATAGATTTTTTCAGTCTCACTTATTCATTTACTTAACAAGTAGTTTTTGAACAGTGTCAAGTCCTGTTTTAGGTCTTGGAGATAGAGTAACAAGCAAGACAGACAAGGTCCCAGTTCTTATGAAGCTGAAATTCCATTAAGGAGACAGATAATAATCTTATATATAGATATACAATATTCTTTCAGGTGATGATAAGTGTAATGACAAAAATCAAAAAGCATAAGAGAGGGAAAAACATAAGGGGATTCATAGCGAAGAAGAATGCTGTTTTAGATTAGACAATCAGGAAATGAACCCAGAAGGAAGTGGTATATGAATAAAGATATGGGTGAAGTAAGAAAGAGTCATGCCAGGGCTGAGAGAAAATCATTCCAGGAAAAGGGAACAGCCTTGGGATAGGAGCAGGATTAGCATGTTCATGATGAAGCTAAGTGAATAAGAGCAAGAGTAGAAGAAAATGAGGCAAGGGCCAAATCAAGTAGAGCCTTGTAGTCATAATAAGGCATTTAGAGTATATTCTAAATGCAATGGGAAGCCACTGGGGATTTTAAACTATAGGATGACATCACCTGAATCTCGTTTATAAAATGTCTTTTGTAGAAATAGGCAGTCTGGTTAGGAGGCCAATGCAG
Organism: Pteropus alecto; assembly: GCF_000325575.1. NCBI lineage: Eukaryota > Metazoa > Chordata > Mammalia > Chiroptera > Pteropodidae > Pteropus > Pteropus alecto. The sequence continues at coordinate 857,701 of NW_006440820.1, forward strand.
TGTAGCATGGTTGAATTCTGACTATATTTTGAAAGTAGAGGTCTTGCAGAACTAGCTGAAGGTTTGAATTAATGGTTTGAAGAAGAGGAATTGGCAATGACACTCCAGTTTTGGTATGAACAACTAGTGATCGATTCATGCTCATATTTAATTGAAGTAGAGATTAGAGAATGAGTACAATGGATGGGGATGGCAGAACCAAGAGTTCTGATTTGGAAATAATAGAACATCTATTGTGGCACAAGAACCAATGTTCTGCTGGCACATAGACAAGACCTGTGGGAACATCATTCATTGGGAGAAACTCATGGAGACAGTATCGGGGCAGATACATGAGTTCCCCATTGCCTCTCACACTCTGGGATAGCCTCACTCCAAATTCCAGATGTGGGACAGGGATCTGTCTTTTCGGATGTGGGTCTTTTAAGTTGAATGATTAGGGAAGAACCAAGCTCTTCCCTGGTATAATGAGGGGCCAGGATTAATAGCAATGTGATACAATAAAGCCATGCTTCATCTTTATCCTGCCAGTCTCTCCTCTGTGGTGATCATGGACTAGGATATAATAATTGGATATAACAGAACCTTGTTCCATCCCTATCCTGCCTGCTCCTTTTCTAGTGTTGTGTTAATGAGAGGAGAACCTAAGCTACCTGTTGCAGCTGTATGACAAAAAAAGCTAACAGGAGGATTTGCCATATCAATGCTCATGATTGCAAAAGCACCAGCCCCTATCTGGGCATGCTTGTAGGGCTGAGGTCCAGGCCTTGTGGTTGACCAGGATTGATTGCTAACCTTAGCCAGTTTCTCTGGAGATATTCAGGAGGCCAATTCCTTTTCTACAGGAAATAATTCATGGACAAATTAACACTTATCTCTTAGTAAAAACTTGGATTAAGTTGGTAGTAGTGGGGTAGTAAAATATGGTTGGATTCTGGAAACATTCTGAATGTAGATTTCCTAAAAAACTTGCTGGTGGATTTGAGGAGAAAAAGAGAAATTAAGGAGTACATATAAGTTTTTATCCTGAAACAAAAGATTTTTTTTATGTTGTCATTGACAGAAAAATAAGGAAGTGATGTGTAATGGGGGTGGAGGGGGAATTAAGAGTTCTGATTCAGAAATGCCTAATAGACACACAAGTAGAGAGGTAGATGGCACCTGGAGTTCAGGGGAGATATCTGGATGGTGGATATGAATTTTAGAGTCATCAGCATGTAGATGTCTTTTAAAGCCATGAGAATGTATTAACTTAGGAACAAATATAAAAGAGAAAAGGGCTGCAAACTGAACTTTACTTGAGTTACGTCAATAGGTACATGCCTGGAGCAGGCCTAATGGCCACAGCTCCAGGAAGATTCTTTGTGGCCTATACCAAGAAAAGAAGGAACATTTCAAGCACAATATAATCTCAAAATAATACCTGTAATTTACTATATCAAGCAGGTCTGAGATAGACACGAAGTATCATGTTCCAAGATAATGGGTAAATATTTCTACACAGATACAAAGCATGATAAACATACAGAAATTAAAAGCACAGCTTTCTTCTCTCTCTGCTAAGGAGAACTACCTGTCAGCTCAACAGCAAATTGATAATATTCTATACTTTGCTTACTCTTTCAGAGCTTTCAATTAAAATTATATAATTATTCCAAAGCTCTTTGAGCAGGGTTTGTTTTTCTTTTGAATGCAACATTTTATTCTATCTTTAATATGACTATATTTTACTCTGTTAGCCCAAGAAACTATAGAATTATTAAATTATTAGACATTCCTCTCATGTGATATGTTTATTTTCTGTTTCAAGTCTATGTTTTTCAGACTAATGTTTCAATGAAAGAGCAACGATGCTTTAGATATGATTATTCCACTACAGATCACCCTTGTATTCTTTCTCACTCTGAGGTGAAATCATCAAGGAAGTTTGAAAATGCCATTGACCTTTCCTCAACTTTTGGATTTAGAAGCAGGAATTGTTTATGGCCTAAGATAAATGAACTAGATATGAAATCATGATTAGTAATAATCAGGAACTGAAAGAATTTTGGTTGGTAGGAACAGAGCAACAAATAAAACTGTCCAGCAGTAAAAGATAGGGAACTATTCTGGTCTCTTTTGTTTTAGGTTATTTCCTCTCCTAAAAACAAAAAGATCTGTTTTTTAATGAAAACAATTAAAATTAAATATACTGGATTCTAAAATTTGTCAGGAACAATATATGTGTGAGAATAGCCAAAAATTTCTGGAAAAATAAACAATAACGAAGGGTATGGCAAAAACATCTATTACTCACTCAAAATCGATGTGCTTTTTCACATTTTTCAGCCCCTTGTTGTTGATTAGACATTGTGACTAGTTCTAGCCAATGGACAGAACAGATGTCACTTCTAGGTCAAACTATTTAAGATCCATTTGCACAAACCTTTCAGTTCTCTTTTCCCACATTCCAGTGACCTGGAGACTATATATTAAGATTGTGGCAAGGAAGCAGCCTGAATCACTGAATCTCCAAATGGAAGACGACTGGCCTGTCAAGTCATCTGACCCAGGGTGGAAGTCATGTAAGTGTGAAATAAGTCATTGTTATATTAAACTACAGAGATTTGGGGGTTTGTGTTTTATCATAGCATTACCTATGTATATACTAATACAAATGCAAACTTTTCTCAATAGATACTATTAAACAGATAAATGGAATGTAAACAGGTTTATAAATAGACTCATGTCTGTTTGGAAATTTAGTATATGACAGTGGTGTCTTAAATCAGTCAGGAAATATGGGTTACTGGTGCATGTCTCAGTTAACAAATTAACCCAAAACTTAGTGGTTCAAAACAATATCATTTATTATCTCTCATAGATTCAGTAGGTCAAGAATTCAAACGAGGCACCACAGAAACAGCTTACCTTTGTACCTCGCACAATATCTAAGGCCTCAGCTGGAGCAGCTCAAAGGCTGGAGGCTGGAATCCTCTGAAGTCTCATTCACTTATGTTTCTGAGGCTGATGCTGGCCATTGGCTAGATCTTAGTTGGGACTGTCAGCTACAACACCCACATGTGGCCTCTCCACATAGCCTGGACATTTTCACAACATGGTAGCTGGGACTTAAGGGTAAATGTAGCAAGAAAAGGAGTTGTATTGCTTATTGTGACCTAGCCTCAGAAGTCACATATTACTTCTGCCATATTCTGTTGATCAAGGCAGTTACAAAACTTCGCCCAGATTCAAGACAGAAAACACAGGTGCTACCACTCAATAGAGAAGAGTCAATGTCACATTGTAAGAAAAGCATGAAGAATGGGATATAGATATAGATATAAATATATAGATATATCCATACATATGGAAGCCATCTTTGAATCTTTGAAAAATACAATCCACCATAGTGTAAATAGGTAATTTGTTTAAGGATTCATTAGCACTTTTGGACAAGCTGAATGCATACCCTCCTACTACAAAGATGAGATAAAAAATATTTTCTTATATATAGATATTATGGTTTTAACAGATTACTAAAACTCTAGCTAATAATTGTATAAAAGAGATGCATCGGATAAGCTTTTCTAAAATTAAAAACATTATTTTTGGTAGACCTTCCTCAAATTACAAATTAATATATAGATAAAATTTCTATATGCATTATTTTATTTAGTTATATTGTTGGAAATAATTTGAGTTCTTTACTGAGGTACTTTAAATGTTCAAAGTCTTGAAAAATTCCAGGCTAAAGATATTATATGATATAAAGATATTATATTATATGATGTAGAGCTTCTGGCTTTTTATTTGTCATGTGTCTATGCATTACAGTAAATGAAAAACATTTTCTAGGCAAACTGGCATTGCCCATGGTTTCCCTATGTCTCATCTTAATGCAAAGATAATATGGTTCTCCATTCAGGCACACATCCTTGTTAGATGTTCCTGGTTTTTCACAGAAGGATGTCAACCCTATTCCCTGGCAATTGATGTCTACAAAAGTATCCCAACATAGAAGGGCTGACTGTCTGAACTTATCAGGTAGTGCAATCTTGAACTTTCTGTTGCCCTACTTTTAACTTAATGTTTCCCTGAAATAAACAGTGTCTAAGGAAGATTACTTGAGGAATACAGAATCCACCCTGTAGCCAGCATTGTCATTGCTCTGCCCGGATCCCTTTGGATTCCTTTTACCAGTGTGTATTCTCCCACATGCACAATTTCTGCAATCTTTTTTTTTTTCCTGAGGACCGATCTCATGTCACTAGAGCTACTTTGCCCACAGGAACTAAAGCAGGAATTACTGGGAGTTTACATCACCCCCACCTCACCCCTTGGCCTTACAGCCCTTAGCCAATGATTTATGAGTGCAGAAGAACAAAGTCCAGTTCCTTTGCTCCAAGTCAGGACAAACTCTTAGTTGTAATTTCTCCTCCAGAGCTCCCTGCAGGATCAGTATGAAGCTGGGACATCACCTGAATTCACTCCCTTGCTCTGCTTCTTCTTCCCTATCCTGCTCCCCCAACTCCTATGCCAGTTTCTCCTGGGAATACTTTTTTAAATAAATCACATGTATATGACTCCTCAAATTAGGGTCTGCTTCTGGAGCACAAGACCTAAGAGATAATCTACCTCCTTAGGTACTTTACTCTTTGCGTGTGTGTGTGTGTGTGTGTGTGTGTGTAAATAAAGAGGTGTTTTTTTTTTTTTTTTAATTATAAGAGAGAACTCTAGGTGATTCACTAGAGAGTGGGTTACTTGGACTATATGGTATAGTTCTAACAAATCAGAATCTATACACCAATGAAATCCCTAGGAGATCTGTGTGCACATGAACCTTCAAGAAGCACTTTTCTGAGAAAGAGTCCTATGAACTAAGTCAAGAAGAAATAAGACATTGGAACAGACCAGAAACCATGGAAGAAATCACAAACCTTGTCAAAAAATGAATTATTAAATATTTTCATTTTTATAATATTTCAATGCTGAAAAATTCAAAAGTAGAGTAAATAATGGAAAGCTTCTAATTCATTTTATGAAACTAGCAAAACCACAATATTAAAACCTAATCAAAAGTAAACACTAAGGGAGAAAGCTTACTAAATAGTCTAGCAAATATATAGAAACAAAAATCCTAAACATAGCGTTGACAAACTGAATCCAGCGTGAAAATTAAAGAATGATACGCCACAATGAAACAGAGTTTATACCAGGAATGCAAGGATTAATACTTACAAATTGACTAATATAATTTATCACACCAAAAGAGTAAAGCCTGAATTTCAATAAATGTACCCAAGTTAATTAATAAATGATGAAATTAAATATTCATTAATTATAAATATATGTAGTAATCTTGGATTAGAAGAAAACTTTCTTAACATGATAAATGGCATATTTTGCAAACCAATAATTTACATCATTTTGACAGACATTTTAACTGAAGTCAAAAATAAGATAAGGGTGCTTAAAATCATCATGATTCCTTTCTTTTTTATTGTTTGTAATTTCCAAACAATATAATAAAACAAGAAAAGAAATAAGAGGTTTAATAAGTATTGGAAAGGAAACAAAACTATTTTCAATTTTTTTACCTACCTTGAAACCTCACAAAAAATCATCCATAAAAATGTTATAACTAATAGGAAGTGGTCAATAATGGCATAAATATACAAGTATTATTAATGATATTAAAATCAATATTATTTTATTCACAAAGTGAACAAAAATATAACATATTTACCAATGACCTTAACAAGAAATGTGCAATGTCGTGTAAAGAAAACCAAAAACAGTTAAAAATGAGTGTATATGGAGAAAAACACCATATTTCTGGGTAGAAAATTTCAATTATTATTAAAGTATTAATTCTTCCCATTTGCTTTATAAATATGATGTTTCTAATATAATCCAATATCAACTGAACATTCTTGCAACTTGATAAAATGTTTTGAAATTCATCCAGAAAAATAAACACACAAGAATAAACAAGATAATTTTTTAAAAGAAAAATGAGAAAAGGCTTGAAACTAAATGTTGAAATATATTATAAAGCCAGACTAATTTGAACAATGTGGTATGGGTGCAAGACTAGACAAACAATTCAAAGTAACAAAAATAGAAAGTTCAAGACAGATGCAGGAATCTTTAAAAATTTAACATATAATAGCTATGTCATATAAAATCCCATTTATTATATAATTTGACTAAATACTTATAGAAAAGTTAAGCTAACTTCATTATATTCCAGAATAGATTTCAGCTAGGCTAAAAATGTAAATTATTAAGAAAAAAATATGAATATTCTAGAAGGGAGTATAGATACACATTGCCTGCTGGGTGACAGTAGGCTTTTCTAATAATGACATTAAAAGCAACGTCATAAAAAATAATATTTGACTAAAAAATATTAACACTCATACATAAAAGAGTTAAACATTCCTTTTTGTGTGTCAAACTGACTAGAGTTAAATAAAATTATGATACACAAATTTCTGGTAAGTGTGCAAGCAACTGGTACCCTTAAATACAGTTGGCTAGAGTGTAAATTTTATAATATTCTATACAGAAAAGTGGTCACTTATATTAAAAAAATACTTTCAAATTTTGACCACTCGTTTTCTGAGAATTTGTCCTAAGCAAATAATTATATTTTTTGCAATATTTTATCTACAAATATGTCCCCAACATCATTTTTTATAGTAGAGCATCTTGAAATGCAAAAATTAAAGATTAGCTCAATAAATAAATGCCTTTATCTAATGAAATATATAGAACCTATTAAAATATTTTTAAAAGATACTTAATGACTTGGGGAAATGTGTGTGAAAAACTGAATGAAAAATAATGAAATGTAATATGCAGTTTGACCCTTTTGTTAAAAATTATATTCATGCATAATATGACAGGAAAAACACACACCAGAATGTTAATTTTTTTTCCTAGATGCTGGGATTTTATATTTTATATTTATAACATCTTTTTTTCTGCTTACCTATAAGTTTCATATTTTCTTCATTGAACATGTGCTCTTTTATAATCAGAAATTATAAATAGATTAATATTAATATTTTAAAAAGTAAAAAAGAGAAATAAGCAGTCTTATGGACATTTTTGTGTGTATTACAGAACATATGTTATCAGCACGTGTTTATCATGACACACAGTGTCTCCTTCAGGGGAACACCCAGGAAAAATTCTTGTTTATTCTTGACACCAATAACAAATGACAATTGCTCTTGTCCTGAGTAGTTGACATGTTTTTATCTGATAGACCCTATGAACCATGTAAACTAGAAAGCTTGGAGACAACTTACGACGACCTCTGTACATAGGGTATGAATCTATGTGACATGCAATTGTTCTACTTAAGAACCTTGTCGTCTTGTATTTTGTGTATTCTTATAAGTCAGCTTAAGTCTTTCCAGGAAAGACACAAGATCTGTGTAAAGTAAACTATACTCCCACTAAGGGCCCTGAAGCAATAAGAGAATGGTCCAGCATGCAAGAACCACAGAGCCCAGCAGAGGAAGGTCAGTGCTAGACCTGCAAAAGAACTTATCCTTTAAACAACTGGGAAAAACAGGTCATTCATCCACTCAACTAACATTAGTTGAGAGTCTATTGCGTGCCTGACACTGTCTGAGTGCCGAGCAGAGGATGATGAAAAAATTCTATAATTCATGATGCTATGGCTGAATTATGACACCCTCCAAAAAATCATATACTGAAATCTAAACCTCCAGTACCTCACACTTTGACTGCATTTGGAGATAGAGTCTTTACAGAGATATTCAAGTTAAAATGAGGTCATTGGTGTGAGCCTTAATCCAATATAACTGGAGTCCTTATAAAAAGGGGAAATTTGTACACAGACACCCATAGAGAGAAGACAACATGAGGACACAGAGAGAAGGCCATCTACAAGCCAAGGAAAGTGCCTGGAACAGATTCTTCCTTCACAGCCCTCAGAAGCAACCAACCTGGCAACACCTTCATCTGGGACTTCTAGCTTCTAGAACTGTGAAACAATAAATTTTGTTGCTTAAGTCATCCAGCTTGTGGTACTTTGTTACAGCGGCCCTAGGAAACAAAAACACCCTCCATAAAGGGGATAAATAACAAACAAACCAACAAAAAAAAATAATTAAAAATTGTGAACTGTCCAGATCAAGTACTTAGGAAAGACTGCCATGGGGAAGCATGGTTTAAGCTGTAACCTGAAGATTTAGGAAGAAGTAACCTGTGAAGAGGTGAAAACATCCCAAGCAGAAGGGCAGCACACACACAGGTCCAAGGCAGAGAAAATTTGAGCTGGTTTGAGAACCCAGGAGTCAAGTGAGGCTGAACACATTCTGTGAGGAGGTGCTGGTGATAGACATCAGAACCCACTCAGATTCTTCTGTCACTTGTGTTTGAGCAGGTCTGCTGGAATGTATTGAGTCCTTAGTCCCCAATGTGGGCTCTGTCATTCATTACTAACTTGATTTCTTGATCAAGTTCCCAAGTATAAAAAAAAAAAAAAATCTCTTCAATCACAGATACATGAATCCTGAAAGTCTGGAGATGAGAATAGAATTCATTCTTAATTTTGGTAAAGATGTGCTTCATGATATCCGTTCTCTATTTTTCAAACTCTTTTTCTCTTCTTAAAACTTCCTGGTGCCTCTCAAACTTCTAGGTGACTGCCTGATCCTGGTGAAATGCTTAAAGGAGTGTAGTCACCAAGTCAGCACTTGGCATAAGGAAAGTAAAACAGAAAGACTGTGACACCATGGTCATGTGTGAATGAAGGTTTGTACCTGGGAGCTTCTCTAAATGAATTTCATTCTCTTCATGCCCTCACATTTATCCATGAATCAACCAAGCTCACTCATTCTATTATATACTCTCCCTCTTTCTTTCACTGAGGACTTACCACCTCATTTTGCTATGAGGTCTAACTCCTAGTCACCCCATGAAGCTGCTATCCAGCTGTTGGGCAGACAGACACTTATCTCGGTTCTACTAGTGTCCTCTGACTCAGAGCAAGATTTTATTCCTACCACCAATTTCCAAAAATGCTTATTTTGTTAGCAGCAAATGTCCACCATATAATTACTTCAAAAGTGATTATCTTTAAGGTTCTATCACATATCAAACTGATCATTCAGTAAGTAAATTAAAATAGATTGGCCCTTTAAAGCTATAGATTTTTTTATCAGACTTCACAGTACAAAGACAAGACAAAAATGGCTTCAAGACATTCATTCTAGTTAAACCAAAGCTCATTATTTTTATAATCTAGTGAAAGTCATTTTTCTTTTTCAAATAAGTTGAACAGAAAGGAATTCTTTAAAAATAAAAAAGAGATCCAAGAATGTTATGAATATGCTATGCAATTTAAAATGTAATACTGCAGCTTGATTCTCTCCTAATCCTTTTGTGCATTTCTACTTATAGACATACGGCTTTGAGAGCCCATCTAGAATACTAATAAATAAATAATGGTTGAGCACAGCTAATATAACTTCCAGTTATAAACATAGATTAAAGTAAGGTTGATTTTTAATACATTACCCTGACAGTTTGTAAGAGGAGGCTAATATTATTACTCCTCGCTTTTCATTTTCATACTTATTAATAGTCAAATAACCCTCACCCCCAGGTATGCGGTTATGGGTACAAAGCTCCAGTACCCATGGGAGGTGGAAGCATTCTTTAGTAGTTCTGGGGCAGTGGCCATTTTCCAACATGTCTCCTTTTTCTTCGTCCACTCCTATAATCTCCATTGTATATTTTATATGTAGAGTTATATTGAGAAGTCGGTTACCTTGAAACATTAGGGATTGTTACTTGACTCACTCCCAACACTGACACATGAGAACTTTCCAACCAACACAATAGCTTTTTCTCCATAGGTATTTCCTTTTATTTTCTTATATCTTTGAATACATCTTTTCACTTCCTCTTGAAATCCTCTCCTCCTCCAACTTCTCTAATACCACATTATTGCAGCAATCTTTCTACAACTACAAACATCCCTTCCATAACCTCACCTTGTGTATTACCATCTCTGTGGTTCAACATGGAATCCACTAGATGTTTCTTTCGACTGATTTACATATTACAAACCATTTCATGCCCCTCTCCTCTTTGAAAACTCCTGAGACCATCCCATATTGATTTGACCTGACCCTTGACTGCAAATGATTTATATCATTTGGTCAATAACCAAATATGTCTCTATGACATCTCTTGTAATGTAACCATATATTTTACACACTTCACAGAGAAAAAGACAGAATTGAAGTTAACAATTTGAGATATGACCTGAGGGTCCTCCTTCTTGCTCTTCCTTGTGTACACTGCCTGTCTCCTACCTCCAGTTACAGGCATCATCAACTCAGGAAATAAGGAATTGTTAGAGCTGAGTAAAGGGGGAAAATGTACTCAGTTTTGGTTTTACTTTTTAAATATATGCTTTTGAAACTTGTGGCAGAGACAATAGTTTGAGAACAAAAGATTTGAGTTCCAAAAGTATGGTCTATTTCAGTTTTAAAAGCCAAGGAGACTCAGGTCACAAAGTCTAAGCTAAACAAAATGCATGGAGTGTAGGATTAGCCTGGGGAAGAGATCACGATGACCTGGCTGGGCAAAAAGAGTCAGAGCAGGGGAAGGACTTTTGTAGGGAGTGGGAGGTAAATATGGGAACCTGTGCTCTCTTTCCACTTGGAGGAAACTACTTCAAGCAGACTCCCCATTCCCTCCCCTGTGGAGTAAGGATAGTCGAGTGACAGGGCTCTTGAGGATTGGGGATGTCCAGGCAACAGGACCTAAGAAAGATGTGAGAAACCCCCATGCAGTTCAACAGGGCACAAGGAGTAGCTTGTGCCTTCCCAAGAATAGGAGTAACTGAGAGAATGATGATGGGACTTGCGTATTCTGAGTTCAGATAACGGTGATACAAGCAATTGGCAGAGATCATTGACCAGAGACCAGATGAAAATACCTGGGTAGATGCCAGTGAGCAAAAGTCCCAGGGACAGTGATGTCCAAGAACCAGTGGGAGCAGGTCTATACTGGCTTCTCTGCTGAAGCTCTTTCCCAAAAACTTGCCTCATACTGAGCCTGCTGGAACTTGGCTACCACCATAGAGACAAAGACAGAAGGAAAAGTTTTGAAATGTCAAAAAAATCTTGGATAGACTAAATTTATGTAAAACTAACTATAATTAACTTTCTTTTACCAAGCATGATAGAAGCTAGAGATAACCAGTTATAGAAAAAAAGTTTTGGAAAACTATAATAAATCAATACAAGTTGCATATTTTGAGTATTTAGGCTCAAGCTTAAGGAACTTTACCCACTATGATGCATCTCTCAAACTAAGACAGGTAGTTTTTTTTTTTACATTTTTAGTTTTCCTCTAAAGCATCTAGAAGACCTAGAGATGCCTGACAAATTGTTGAAAGACCAAGTGATTGATTAATTAATTTGAAATTTTAAAATGGTGACTATTTTAAGATTAAAACAATGACCCAAATTTTTGCATTAGACCCAAAGATGAAAGAACTACATTTAAAAACTAGATGCTCTCCCTTCTTTTTACAATCCATTCATTATTCTGCTCAAGAAACAGAATTCTTGTTTCAGGAAGGTAAAGATATATAATGTATGCTTAGCAATGTTTTCTAGTTTCATGGAAGCCATAATGTCAACCTTGAAGAGATGGGAGAACCCATTCCAAAGGGTAATCTGAGCACCTGTAAAGAAATATATTTTCAGTTCATCATCACAGTCATGAAGCAGGATATTTTGTCGTGGATGAATAGGGGGGAAAAAGCTCATGTAGATTTCATTTGGGGGAATAGAGGACAACAGTGTTAAAAGTGGAACTATAAAACAATTTTGTAGAACTCTGCCATGAATATCTGCTTGTATAAACTATTTGAGTTATGAAAACAAGACTTTAAAAAACCATTAAAATGTCCCATTAAAAAGCCAACATATGATCATAATGAATGTACCACTCTAGTGCAGGATGTTGATAGTTGAGAAGGCTCTACATGTGTGGGGACAGGAGTATATGGAAACTCTCTGTACCTTCTGCTCAATTTTGCTGTTAACCTAAAACTGCTCTAAGAAATAAAATCTATTTTTAAAAACTACTATATTAAATCTATAAAGACAGGAGATTGGTGGTTGCCAGTGGATTGAGAAGGAGGGCAGAGGGCAAGAATGGGAAAGGGTGCTTAAAGGGTATGAGGTTTTCTTTGGGGGAGTGATGAAAATGTTTTGAAACTAGATAGAAGTGTTGGTTGCATAGCAATGTGAATGCACTAAGTGTCATCGAATTGTTCAGTTTAAAATGGTTTATTTTGTTATGTGAATTTCACCTCAGTTTTTAAAAATCCCGCCATACAATAGATGAGGTTTCTCAAAAATACACTGCATGGAATAATAGTCTCCAACATAGTCCTCAAAAAAAAGGACTTCTGTGATCTGATTTGTTTTGAAGCAGTGCACACATGTCTTCTTCTTCGATATGCCTACTCTGCATTAGTGTTTTAAAGGCTCTGAGTGATCCTAGCATAAAGCTCTTTATGTTGACCCTCATTCCCTTTCTCTGCATCATATCTGATAACATCACACAGAGCACCTTTTGGGAATATACCACTCTAGATCTTTCCAAGAAAAGAAAACCCCCAACCCATTCTTATTTTAATTGTTCTAGGAAAAAGGTTTTGGCACAACAACCTTTTCATGATATTTGTTGAAAATAACTTATCTTTCAAGCAGAGATAACATGATTTCTGATAAGGTCTTTTGACAATGCTCAAGACAATAGGTAGCCTTAATAAACCCAATTCTAAATGAATGATGGAATATTAGAGTAATAAAGACAAAATATTGCTCTTGGCTATCACTTGATTTGTAGGCAGGAGTGCCACACTAAGAAAACTTATTATCCAGGTATGTATAGATCAGCTACCATATAATTTGAGATTTTATTCATTTGTACAAATTGCATTTTATATGTACTTCAGAAGTATGACACAGTATGTGGGCACATCTAAAATAGCTGACTTTTTAATAGCAGATATAAAAATGTCCAATATAATGGCAATTTAATAAAATGAAATGGCCCGAGACTATTTCATCATTGCAAGTAAATGAATCCTCATGAATCTTCACTCTAAGGCCATTTCTTAGATCCAAAAGTGTTGATTTAATAATAATCACCACCAATAAGAATAGTCGTAGAATGGAATTGGTAATTTTATGACTAAAACCTGTTATTCTCAACCATGGGTGGGATGAAATTAGTATGAGGCAAGGGAGGGAGCATTCCCATTTCCCAGAGAGATATATTAGAATCTCCTGGATGGATGTTTATTTGAAAATGAATGATCAACATTATCATTACAGATTTGATTTTAGTAACAACAATTAATCCCCTTTGAAGATGTAATCACAATTAAGAGGACGTGGGAATTTCAATTCTTCAAATAGAGACATGAGTTAGGAAGGGTGGAGAAACATAAAGGAGCATGTTGTCTAGAAACAGACTAAACACAGACAGGTTGTCTATTTCTTCACCACTCACAACATACACTCAGCTTCCTGAATGCCCATGCTCCAAATGTCCCACTGGTCTGGACTTCTCCGATATGAGTGTGAATGGATGGAGTTTGAGAGTTCCAAGAAGCAGCATCCAAGGAGTCCATTCTCTGATGCAGGTTTTCCCTGGACAAGCTTCTGGATAGTGCTGTACTTTCAAAATGCCTGGCTTTAGCATCTGGGACCATCTGTCCTGTTCTTCTGACTTTTCTCAAAGTTCCATCACCAGAACCAAATAGATTACTATTGCCTAGATGAGTTGGATTATAGGAACATCTCTAGTATGTCTCCATGCCTCAAAATGCCATCATGCTCATGTGTGTGCTCACATCCACACATATGCGTGCATGCACACGCACTCAAAGAGGCCCTGTTGACCATGTTTGTACTAGCTAACCCTGCCCTCCTGTCCACTGATGATTCAACCAAGACTGCATAATTTGACCCACCTGGACCACTTTCTTCCTCCAAGAAATTTAGAATTGAGGCTCAGAGGTACTAATCAGTGTACTGGGAGCTAAAATTGCAAACAAAGGAAAGATTGAGCTGAGACTATCCTGTTTGACTATGAACGCCTGAAAAAGCAGAGAAAGTCATTTTGGAGAAGGAGGAGAGAGAGAGAGAGAGAGAGAGAGACAGAGAGAGAGAGAGAGACAGAGAGAGAAATAAAGCAGATAAAGAGAATAGAGCAGATTTAAGAGAGCATGTGGCCCTAGAATGACAGAGAAGCCTTGCTGTGCTTCTGATGGCTTTTCAGGTCCTAGTCACGGCTCTCCTGTAGTCTGTCTTAATTTTCTGGTTTCTGAGACACTTCTGTATTATTATAACAAATCTTCCCCAAACATGTTCATTTTTAACCTAAAATGGTTCATGTAATTTTCTGTTACTTGCGATAAAAAAAATCTATCATTAAAAATTAAAATTTTAAATTATTAGTATGATTTTTATAATTTCTCTTTATGTTGTGCAACACCAGTTTTTTTTTAAATAAGATTATTGGGTTAACATTGGTTAATACAATCATATAATTTTCAGGTGGACATTATCATTTAACATCTGTATATTCTATTGTGTGTTGACCACCCAAAGTCCAGTTTCCTTCAGCTATCATATATTTGATCCCTTTTATCCACTTCACCCTCCCCTTACTCCCCTATATTTGACCCCCTTTACCCCATCTACATCCTCCCTCTTCCCCCACCTCACTAGTAACCACTACTCTATAGTCTTCTGGTAACCACTAGTCTATAGTCCATGTCCATGAGTCTCTGTTTGTTTGTCCTGTTTATTTGTTGCTTTTAGGTTTATATTCCACATATAAGTGATATCATGTGATTTTCAACTTTTTCTGTCTGGCTTATTTTGCTTAGCATGATTAT